>NC_069138.1:6992512-7237863 GCF_026914265.1 Mya arenaria | reverse complement strand
ACAAAACAACACAGACAAACTCAACACAAAACAACACAGACAAACTCAACACAACCAACACAGACAAACAAAACACAAAACGACACAACAAACTCAACACAAAACAACACAGACAAACTCAACACAAAAACAACACAGACAAAACTCAACACAAACCAACACAGACAAACTCAACACAAAACATCACAGACAAACTCAACACAAAACAACACAGAAAAACTCAACACAAACCAACAGAGACAAACTCAACACTAAACAACACAGACAAACTCAACACAAACTAACACAGACAAACTCAACACAAACCAACACAGACAAACTCAACACAAAACAACACAGACAAACTCAATACTAAACAACACAGACAAACTCAACACTAAACAACACAGACAAACTCAACACAAACCAACAAAAAGACAAACTCAACACAACAACACAGACAAACTCAACAAAAACAGCACAGACAAACTCAAACACAAAACAACACAGACACAAACTCAACACAAACCAACACAGACAAACTCAACACTAAACAACACAGACAAACTCAACACAAACCAACACAGACAAACTCAACACAAAACAGCACAGACAAACTCAACACAAAACAACACAGACAAATTCAACACAAACCAACACAGACAAACTCAAAACAAACCAACACAGACAAACTCAACACTAAATAACACAGACAAACTCTACACAAACCAACACAGACAAACTCAACACTAAACAGCACACACAAACTCTACACACACCAACACAGACAAACTTAACACTAAACAACACAGACAAACTCAACACAAACCAACACAGACAAACTCAACACAAAACAACACAGACAAACTCTACACAAACCAACACAGACAAACTCAACACAAAACGACACAGACAAACTCAACACAAACCAACACAGACAAACTCAACACTAAACAACACAGACAAACTCAACACAAACCAACACAGACAAACTCAACACTAAACAGCACAGACATACTCAATACAAAACAGCACAGACAAACTCAACACAAAACAGCACAGACAAACTCAACACAAACCAACACAGACAAACTCAACACTAAACAGCACAGACAAACTCAATACAAAACAGCACAGACAAACTCAACACAAAACAGCACAGACAAACACATCACTAAACAAAACAGACAAACTCAACACAAACCAACACAGACAAACTCAACACTAAACAACACAGACAAACTCAATAAAAAACAGCACAGACAAACTCAACACAAAACAGCACAGACAAACTCAACACTAAACAGCACAGACAAACTCAACACAAACCAACACAGACAAACTCTACACAAAACAACACAGACAAACTCTACACAAAACAACACAGACAAACTCAAAACAGAACAACACAGAGAAACTCAAAACAGAACAACACAGACAAAATCAACACAGAACAACACAGAGAAACTCAATACAAAACAACACAGACAAACTCAACACAAAACAACACAGACAAACTCAACACAAATCAACACAGACAAACTCAACACTAAACAACACAGACAAACTCGATACAGAACAGCACAGACAAACTCAACACAAAACAGCACAGACAAACTCAACACAAAACATCACAGACAAACTCAACACTAAACAACACAGACAAACTCAACACAAACCAACACAGACAAACTCAACACAAACCAACACAGACAAACTCAACACTAAACAACACAGACAAACTCAACACAAACCAACACAGACAAACTCAACAAAACAACACAGACAAACTCTACACAAAACAACACAGACAAACTCAAAACAGAACAACACAGACAAACTCAAAACAGAACAACACAGACAAACTCAACACAGAACAACACAGACAAACTCAACAAAGAACAACACAGAGAAACTCAATACAAAACAACACAGACAAACTCAACACAAAAAAAACACAGACAAACTCAACACAAAACATCACAGACAAAGTCAACACAAAACAACACAGACAAACTCAACACAAAACAACACAGACAAACTCAACACTAAACAACACAGACAAACTCAACACAAAACAACACAGAAAAACTCAACACAAACCAACACAGACAAACTCAACACAAACCAACACAGACAAACTCAACACAAAACAACACAGACAAACTCTACACAAAACAACACAGAAAAACTCAACACAAACCAACAGAGACAAACTCAACACAAAACAACAAGGACAAATTCAACACTAAACAACACAGACAAACTCAACACAAAACAACACAGACAAACTCAACACAAAACATCACATACAAAGTCAACACAAAACAACACAGACAAACTCAACACAACACAACACAGACAAACTCAAAACAAAACAACACAGACAAACTCAACACAAAACAACACAGATAAACTCAACACAAACCAACAGAGACAAACTCAACACAAAACAACACAGACAAACTCAACACAAAACATCACAGACAAAGTCAACACAAAACAACACAGACAAACTCAACACAAACCAACACAGACAAACTCAACACAAACCAACACAGACAAACTCAACACAAAACATCACAGACAAACTCAACACAAACCAACACAGACAAACTCAACACAAACCAACACAGACAAACTCAACACAAACCAACACAGACAAACTCAACACAAACCAACACAGACAAACTCAACGCAAAACATCACAGACAAACTCAACACAAACCAACACAGACAAACTCAACACAAACCAACAAAGACAAACTCAACACAAAAAATCACAGACAAACTCAACACAAACCAACATAGACAAACCCAACACTAAACAACACAGACAAACTCAACACAAAACAACACAGACAAACTCAACACAAAACAACACAGAAAAACTCAACACTAAACAACACAGACAAACTCAACACAAAACAACACAGACAAACTCAACACAAAACAGCACAGACAAACTCAACACAAACCAACACAGATAAACTCAACACAAACGAACACAGACAAACTCAACACTAAACAACACAGACAAACTCAACACAAACAGCACAGACAAACTCAACACTAAACAACACAGACAAACTCAACACAAACCAACACAGACAAACTCAACACAAACCAACACAGACAAACTCAACACAAACCAACACAGACAAACTCAACACTAAACAACACAGACAAACTCAACACAAAACAACACAGACAAACTCAACACAAAAAATCACAGACAAACTCAACACAAAACAACACAGAGAATCTCAAAACAGAACAACACAGACAAACTCAACACAAAACAACACAGACAAACTCAACACTAAACAACACAGACAAACTCAACACAAAACATCACATACAAAGTCAACACAAAACAACACAGACAAACTCAACACAAAACAACACAGACAAACTCAACACAAAACAACACAGACAAACTCAACACAAAACAACACAGATAAACTCAACACAAACCAACAGAGACAAACTCAACACAAAACAACACAGACAAACTCAACACAAAACATCACAGACAAAGTCAACACAAAACAACACAGACAAACTCAACACAAACCAACACAGACAAATTCAACACTAAACAACACAGACAAACTCAACACAAAACAACACAGACAAACTCAACACAAACCAACACAGACAAACTCAACACAAAACAACACAGACAAACTCAACACAACCAACACAGACAAACTCAACACAAACCAACACAGACATACTCAACACAAAACAGCACAGACAAACTCAACACAAACCAACACAAACAAACTCAACACTAAACAGCACAGACAAACTCAACACAAACCAACACAGACAAACTCAACACTAAACAACACAGACAAACTCAACACAAACCAACACAGACAAACTCAACACTAAACAACACAGACAAACTCGATACAAAACAGCACAGACAAACTCAACACAAAACAGCACAGACAAACTCAACACTAAACAACACAGACAAACTCAACACAAACCAACACAGACAAACTCAACACTAAACAACACAGACAAACTCGATACAAAACAGCACAGACAAACTCAACACAAAACAGCACAGACAAACTCAACACAAAACAGCACAGACAAACTCAACACAAACCAACACAGACAAACTCAACACTAAACAACACAGACAGACAAACTCAACACAAACCAACACAGATAAACTCAACACAAAACAACACAGACAAACTCTACACAAAACAACACAGACAAACTCAAAACAGAACAACACAGAGAAACTCAAAAACAGAACAACACAGACAAACTCAAAACAGAACAACACAGACAAACTCAACACTAAACAACACAGACAAACTCAACACAAAACAACACAGACAAACTCAACACAAACCAACACAGACAAAACTCAACACAAACCAACACAGACAAACTCAACACAAACCAACACAGACAAACTCTACACAAAACGACACAGACAAACTCAACACAAAACATCACAGACAAACTCAACACAAAACAACACAGACAAACTCAACACAAACCAACACAGACAAACTCAACACTAAACATCACAGACAAACTCAACACAAAACAACACAGAAAAACTCAACACAAAACAACACAGACAAACTCAACACAAACCAACACAGACAAACTCAACACAAAACATCACAGACAAACTCAACACTAAACAACACAGACAAACTCAACACAAACCAACAAAGACAAACTCAACACAAACCAACACAGACAAACTCTACACAAAACGACACAGACAAACTCAACACAAAACAACACAGACAAACTCAACACAAAACAACACAGACAAACTCAACAAAAACCAACACAGACAAACTCACACAAAACGACACAGACAAACTCAACACAAACCAACACAGACAAACTCAACACTAAACAACACAGACAAACTCAACACAAACGACACAGACAAACTCAACACAAAACAACACAGACAAACTCAACACAAAACAACACAGACAAACTCAACACAAAACAACACAGACAAACTCAACACAAAACATCACAGACAAACTCAACACAAAACAACACAGAAAAACTCAACACAAACCAACAGAGACAAACTCAACACTAAACAACACAGACAAACTCAACACAAACCAACACAGACAAACTCAACACAAACCAACACAGACAAACTCAACACTAAACAACACAGACAAACTCAATACTAAACAACACAGACAAACTCAACACTAAACAACACAGACAAACTCAACACAAACCAACAGAGACAAACTCAACACAAAACAACACAGACAAACTCAACACAAAACAGCACAGACAAACTCAACACAAAACAACACAGACAAACTCAACACAAACCAACACAGACAAACTCAACACTAAACAACACAGACAAACTCAACACTAAACAACACAGACAAACTCAACACAAACCAACACAGACAAACTCAACACAAACCAACACAGACAAACTCAACACAAACCAACACAGACAAACTCAACACAAAAAATCACAGACAAACTCAACACAAACCAACACAGACAAACTCAACACAAACCAACACAGACAAACTCAACACAAACCAACACAGACAAACTCAACACAAACCAACACAGACAAACTCAACACAAAACATCACAGACAAACTCAACACAAACCAACACAGACAAACTCAACACAAACCAACAAAGACAAACTCAACACAAAAAATCACAGACAAACTCAACACAAACCAACACAGACAAACTCAACACAAACCAACAGAGACAAACTCAACACTAAACAACACAGACAAACTCAACACAAACCAACACAGACAAACTCAACACAAAACAACACAGACAAACTCAACACAAAAAAACACAGACAAACTCAACACAAACCAACACAGACAAACTCAACACAAAACAACACAGACAAACTCAACACAAACCAACACAGACAAACTCAACACAAACCAACACAGACAAACTCAACACAAACCAACACAGACAAACTCAACACAAACCAACACAGACAAACTCAACACTAAACAACACAGACAAACTCAACACAAACCAACACAGACAACTCAACACAAACCAACACAGACAAACTCACACAAACCAACACAGACAAACTCAACACAAAACATCACAGACAAACTCAACACAAACAACACAGACAAACTCAACACAAACCAACACAGACAAACTCAACACAAACCAACACAGACAAACTCAACACAAAACATCACAGACAAACTCAACACAAACCAACACAGACAAACTCAACACAAACCAACACAGACAAACTCAACACAAACCAACACAGACAAACTCAACACAAAACATCACAGACAAACTCAACACAAACCAACACAGACAAACTCAACACAAACCAACACAGACAAACTCAACACAAAAAATCACAGACAAACTCAACACAAACCAACACAGACAAACTCAACACTAAACAACACAGACAAACTCAACACAAACCAACACAGACAAACTCAACACAAACCAACACAGACAAACTCAACACTAAACAACACAGACAAACTCAACACAAAAAACACAGACAAACTCAACACAAAACAACACAGACAAACTCAACACAAACCAACACAGACAAACTCAACACAAACCAACACAGACAAACTCAACACAAACCAACACAGACAAACTCAACACTAAACAACACAGACAAACTCAACACAAACCAACAGAGACAAACTCAACACAAAACAACACAGACAAACTCAACACAAAACAGCACAGACAAACTCAACACAACCAACACAGACAAACTCAACACAAACCAACACAGACAAACTCAACACTAAACAACACAGACAAACTCAACACAAAACAACACAGACAAACTCAACACTAAACAACACAGACAAACTCAACACAAACCAACACAGACAAACTCAACACAAACCAACACAGAAAAATTCAACACAAACCAACACAGACAAACTTAACACAAACCAACACAGACAAACTCAACACTAAACAACACAGACAAACTCAACACAAACCAACACAGACAAACTCAACACAAACCAACACAGACAAACTTAACACAAACCAACACAGACAAACTCAACACAAAACATCACAGACAAACTCAACACAAACCAACACAGACAAACTCAACACAAACCAACACAGACAAACTCAACACAAACCAACACAGACAAACTCAACACAAACCAACACAGACAAACTCAACACAAAACATCACAGACAAACTCAACACAAACCAACACAGACAAACTCAACACAAACCAACACAGACAAACTCAACACAAAAAATCACAGACAAACTCAACACAAACCAACACAGACAAACTCAACACAAAACAACACAGACAAACTCAACACAAACCAACACAGACAAACTCAACACAAAACAACACAGACAAACTCAACACAAACCAACACAGACAAACTCAACACAAACCAACACAGACAAATTCAACACAAACCAACACAGACAAACTTAACACAAACCAACACAGACAAACTCAACACTAAACAACACAGACAAACTCAACACAAACCAACACAGACAAACTCAACACAAACCAACACAGACAAACTCAACACAAACCAACACAGACAAACTCAACACAAAACATCACAGACAAACTCAACACAAACCAACACAGACAAACTCAACACAAACCAACACAGACAAACTCAACACAAACCAACACAGACAAACTCAACACAAAACATCACAGACAAACTCAACACAAACCAACACAGACAAACTCAACACAAACCAACACAGACAAACTCAACACAAACCAACACAGACAAACTCAACACAAAACATCACAGACAAACTCAACACAAACCAACACAGACAAACTCAACACAAACCAACACAGACAAACTCAACACAAAAAATCACAGACAAACTCAACACAAACCAACACAGACAAACTCAACACTAAACAACACAGACAAACTCAACACAAACCAACACAGACAAACTCAACACAAAACAACACAGACAAACTCAACACTAAACAACACAGACAAACTCAACACAAAACAACACAGACAAACTCAACACAAAACAACACAGACAAACTCAACACAAACCAACACAGACAAACTCAACACAAACCAACACAGACAAACTCAACACAAACCAACACAGACAAACTCAACACTAAACAACACAGACAAACTCAACACAAACCAACAGACAAACTCAACACAAAACAACACAGACAAACTCAACACAAAACAGCACAGACAAACTCAACACAAACCAACACAGACAAACTCAACACAAACCAACACAGACAAACTCAACACTAAAAACACAGACAAACTCAACACAAAACAACACAGACAAACTCAACACTAAACAACACAGACAAACTCAACACAAACCAACACAGACAAACTCAACACAAACCAACACAGACAAATTCAACACAAACCAACACAGACAAACTTAACACAAACCAACACAGACAAACTCAACACTAAACAACACAGACAAACTCAACACAAACCAACACAGACAAACTCAACACAAACCAACACAGACAAACTCAACACAAACCAACACAGACAAACTCAACACAAAACATCACAGACAAACTCAACACAAACCAACACAGACAAACTCAACACAAACCAACACAGACAAACTCAACACAAACCAACACAGACAAACTCAACACAAACCAACACAGACAAACTCAACACAAACTCAACACAAACCAACACAGACAAACTCAACACACCAACACAGACAAACTCAACACAAAAAATCACAGACAAACTCAACACAAACCAACACAGACAAACTCAACACTAAACAACACAGACAAACTCAACACAAACCAACACAGACAAACTCAACACAAAACAACACAGACAAACTCAACACTAAACAACACAGACAAACTCAACACAAAACAACACAGACAAACTCAACACAAAACAACACAGACAAACTCAACACAAACCAACACAGACAAACTCAACACTAAACAACACAGACAAACTCAACACAAAACAACACAGACAAACTCAACACAAAACATCACAGACAAACTCAACACAAAACAACACAGAGAATCTCAAAACAGAACAACACAGACAAACTCAACACAAAACAACACAGACAAACTCAACACAAACCAACACAGACAAACTCAACAAAACAACACAGACAAACTCAATACAGAACAACACAGACAAACTCAACACAAAACAACACAGAAAAACTCAACACTAAACAACACAGACAAACTCAACACAAAACAACACAGACAAACTCAACACAAACCAACACAGACAAACTCAACACAAACCAACACAGACAAACTCAACACAAAACAACACAGAAAAACTCAACACAAAACAACACAGAAAAACTCAACACTAAACAACACAGACAAACTCAACACAAAACAACACAGACAAACTCAACACAAAACACACAGACAAACTCAACACAAAACAACACAGACAAACTCAACACAAACCAACACAGACAAACTCAACACAAAACAACACAGACAAACTCAACACAAAACAACACAGAAAAACTCAACACAAAACAACACAGACAAACTCAAAACTAAACAACACAGACAAACTCAACACAAAACAACACAGACAAACTCAACACAAACCAACACAGACAAACTCAACACAAAACAACACAGACAAACTCAACACAAAACAACACAGACAAACTCAACACAAAACAACACAGACAACTCAACACTAAACAACACAGACAAACTCAACACAAAACAACACAGACAAACTCAACACAAACAACACAGACAAACTCAACACAAAACAACACAGACAAACTCAACACAAACCAACACAGACAAACTCAACACAAAACAACACAGACAAACTCAACACAAAACAACACAGAAAAACTCAACACAAAACAACACAGACAAACTCAACACTAAACAACACAGACAAACTCAACACAAAACAACACAGACAAACTCAACACAAAACAACACAGAAAAACTCAACACAAAACAACACAGACAAACTCAACACTAAACAACACAGACAAACTCAACACAAAACAACACAGACAAACTCAACACAAACCAACACAGACAAACTCAACATGTTTTGCCAGTTAACAGTCTAAAAAAATAAATAAACAGAAAGAAATATTAAGAAATGATACTTTAAAATTGACAAAACATCATATCAAGAACAGTTAACCATTTTAGAGAAGGAGAATAAAGAAGTAAAAAGCTTAAGGGCTTTGTAACTAGATCTCGAGCAGACTGGATAGAAAATGGCGAGATGACTGCCTCATATTTTGCAACTTAGAAAAGAAAAGAAAACTATTTCCTATTGACATATACCATTTATTAAAAGACGTTGGCTCTTTTATATATGAACAAGATACAACTTTGAAAGAGTCTGACAAATGTTATGACAATCTTTACAGTGAATGGGAATCTGTTAATCTCGATCTGCAAAAATAACAAGATAATTGTGTTTATTATGTATAAAACAAACATAAGATAAGATTTTTTTGGAAAAATATTGGCAATTTTGTTAAACCAACCCTTCAAGTGTAGTTTGTTTTCAAGAAATATAACATTAGGTAAGACTGTGTGTATACCAAAGGAAAATAAACCGAAAAAAAATTGGAGATCTATTACTTTGCTTAATGTCATTAACAAGATATCTTCAGGAAGCATAATAAATAGATTGAAAAGTATATGAGATTTTTTATTTCAAAAACAAACTGGATTTGTCAAAGGTCGGAATAATAGTGAAAACACTAGATTATTGTATGATGTAATGAACTTATGTGATGATAAGAAAAATCCTGGTCATTATGCGGATTGATTTTGTAAAAGTGTGTGGTTCAACATCATTTAATTGTATTGAGAAAACTTTAGAATTATTTACGTTTGGTGATACGTTTAAAAGTTAGATTAGAATGTTTTCATATACTACTGAGGTGGCTGTTCAATTTAATGGATGATTGTCAGATTTTATTTAAGATATAAAGAGGATGTATCCATGGGGATCCGATTTAACCATATTTATTTATTGTATGTGCAGAAATCCTTTCTATTAAGATAAGGCATTGTAAAATATAAAAGCAATATCAATATATCGATGGGGAGAAATATTCACAATTTGCAGGCGACACAGCTTTTTATTAGATGGTACAAAAAAAAAATGAAAACTGTCATAAAGCAGTTATATAAGTTTTCTCAATTATCTAAAGGTGTAAAAGTAAATTTTGATAAGACGATGTTAGTTTGAATTGGAACACTAAAATATTCTGCCAGATCCATTAAAACAAAATTAAAATTATTATGGGGTGATACTAGCTTTAAATTAGTTCTTGTACATTTAATGTCGATCTTAATAAAATGTGTAAACTTTGATGATAAACTGTTGAAAGGGAATAATAGCATTCGATATTGGAAAAGAAGGAAATTGACACCTATAGGGATACTTACTGTCGTAAAGTCAATTTTGTACCACTGTTTACACACTTATTTATCCGCTTACCTAATCCATCAAATGATTTTATGAAACAACTCAATGTGCTATTCTCTGAGTTCGTATGGAATTGAAAACCTCAAATACAAAGTATAGTGTTTGTGAAATATTTTACAGAAGGTGGTATAAGAATGTTGAGAGTTATATGAATAGTTTAAAAATAAAAATGCTTAAAAATGATATAGTACATAAAGAAAGAAGCATATATAAGGGAAACTATGTATTTATGCATGCCTTATATAATAAACGGTTACCCTATGTAAAATACTTATTCGATTTATATGGTAAATGTAAAGTGCTTTAAAATCGATTGTTAGCAAAAACAAATCCACTTTTTACATAACAATGGTATTACATATGCAATAGATTCATATATGAAACAAAAGAACATTTTGTTAAGAGACATTGACATTGCTCTTTGTAGTAACTAATGTATAATTTGTTATTGATACCCTATTTTGGTAAAACAGTACCTAAATTAATTTCTTTACAACACGTTTTTAAGATCAATGATATACCAACTTGTCAACAGCAGTGGGTGTTGTTAAAAATATATAAAAATATCAATATTAAATGGATAGCTGCTTATAGCTATGCATTCTTATGCACAAGAGACTCATATATTCAATGGCTACTGACAAAAATAATTCACAGAACAATACCAACAAAATCGTTGCTATATCAAATAAAAATAGTTGATAAGAAGCTATGTTCTTTTTGTGATCGCTGTGAAGAAACTTGCTTACATATGTTTATGGATTGTAATACAATACAGCCTTTGCTACAGCATATTTTACAAAAAGTGTAGTCCATTGATTCAAATCTTGTCATAACAAAAATCATATTTCTTTGTAAAAGAAAAAAAATATCAACATTGCCAGGGTTTATGAAAAGCCTAAGACTGGCTCTGGATATTTATAATAACACAAAATTATCAGATAAGACAAAAAGTGAATAGACAGTTGTAGAACGTTTTCTAGAACGTTTTCTATTTTAGCTACATTTCCAATAGAATTGTACTAGAATACCAGTTCAATATAAAGCATACGTTGACAACACGTGATATAATGGTTTGTCTATTTTTTATTTTTTTTTGTCTTACTTTGAAATCATGTATCATGTATGAATGTTACATTGAATGTTTTGTGTATGTTGTCGACCTTCTAATTGAATAAAGTAAATGAATGTGCCAAACACAACAACAACAACAAAACAAAAACTTCACACAGACGTATACCATATAATACAACACAGACATATCCAACTTACAAAAGCACATATATATTGAATACAAAACAGCACATACATATTCCAGACAAAACAAGGCAGACATTCCCCACACAAAACAACACAGATGAACCCTACACTGAACAACACTGACATATCTAACACAAAACAATACAAACATATACCATATAAAACAGCACACACATATCACAAACAAAACAACACAGACATACCCACACAAAACAACGCGGACATTTCTCACACAAAACAACACAGATATACTTAGCACAAAACAAGGCAGACACCCCCACTCTAAACATACTTACTTACTCCACACAAACCAACACTGACATATCCTACACAAAACAATACAGACACACCCAAAAACAACAACTCAGACATAATCAGTCCAAAACAACAAAAACATGCCCCACACAAAACTACAAAGACTAACTAAGACATACCACCCCGCAAGACTCCACAGACACACACCACGCAAAACAGCACACATTCCATACTTATAACTACTGCATATCCCACACAAAATCACAAAAAATTTACATTTACAAAGTTACACAGATTTATCCCACAAAAATCAGCACATACATATCTGGCACTCAAAACAAGACAGGTATACCCCACAGAAAACAACACAGACATACCATTCACAAAATAACACAGACATACCCCACAAACATTAGCATATGCATATCCCACACAAAACAGCACGGATATTTTCCACATAAAACAACGCAGATATACCCCATACAAAACAGCACAGACATAACCTACAGAATACAGCACTGACATATCGCACAAAAAACATCACAGATATACACCACACAAAACTACACAATCATAACCCACACAATGCTACACAGAATTGTCCCACAAAAAATCAGCAAATATATATCTGACACACACAACAAGATGGACACACCCAACACAAAACAACCCAGAGTATCCCCATTTAAAACTACGCATTCATACCCCACAAAAATACACCACATACCTACCCCCGAAAACCCCCCACATACCTACCACCACACAAAATAATACTGACATATCCCCCATCCTAAAACACAAATAAAAACAAAACGGCCTGACATGTCCAACACAAAACAACACATAGTTACACCACAGAAATAAACATAGACAAATTCCACTCAAAACAGGACAGATATTTACCACACAAAACAGCACAGACATATCCCAAAAAGAACAAGAGAGACACACCCCATGAAGAACAACAAAGTCAAATCCCACACAAAACAAACGAGAAATACCCAACACAAATACAGCACGGACGTATCCCATACAAAACATAACAGACACATCCAACTCAAAACAACACACACAACCCTACACAAAACAACGCAGGAATACCCAACAAAAGACAAGACAGATGTACTCCAAGCCAAACAACACAGACATACCCGTCACTATAAAGCACAGACATACCCCACACCAAAGAGGCACAGACATTTCCCACACAAAACAACACATACACCTCATACAAAAGAACACAGATATAACCCACACAATACAGCAGATACCTATCCCACACAAAACAACACACACACCTCACACAACTCTAACGAGACAATATTGAATATTCCAGTGCGGATGTTTTACTTTTGGTGCTGTTATCCTCTAGTGTAACTTATTAAGTAATGTACCGTAAACGCGATAAATGTGAAAACTATTAAATTGGAACCGAAAGCATTTCTTCATTCTAAACTTCAGAACACAAAGACCTAAATGGAATGTAGAAAGCCGCCCAGCCATATTCAAGCCCTACTTGTAATATAAGAAGGATAAACATGAAGTTGTGGTGCCTGTTGTTATATTTGATAGGTAAGACATTTACTTCTTTATTCATCACAGACTGCTTTTCTGTATGTTTATTTCTTAAATGCAGTCGACATTGATTGATTTATTGACTGTATAACATTATCTTTTTTTCTAAAGAAGTACATAAACATCATCGTACTATCATCACCAAAAGAAATGTCAACATGTCCAAACAAATAATGAATTAATATGTACTCATTTAACATCAAAAAATAAAATATTTTCAAACTTATGGCCGGTTCTAGGAAATAAATTATTACCCCCCTCCACATGCACAGACGCACACACACGCACACACACATAATTACTTTCGAGTGTCCTCGTGTATACATAGCATATGTGCATGTTACATTAAAACAAATTATTTTACAGGTAATGTGGCATCCGTATATATCCTTGAGGATGACCTCATCTTGGACAGATCGAAACCCCTTTCAATTCAGTGTTTCACCAATAAAAGCTTGGCAAATATAGAGTTTCGTTTAGATCTGATCGAAACGTGTAATGTACTGTCTATTTCCGTTGCTAACGATGGTAGATTCCTGATGTCTTTCAACAATACACTTATTCCGACCTACTTTCGACTGGAATCATTCAATACCTTTGACCAAACACTGTGTGGAAGTTACACGTGCATTGATTTGGACACACGTCTCCAAGACTCCATCAAAGTTTCCTTTAAAGGTAAAAAGAACATTAAAAAAATAATAAATGAAAACCAGTAATTAAAGAAATACTGAAGCCTACAAATATATATTCAAGGACAGTGTGTATGTGTATTAGATGTTTGCATACGTACAATTTGGTGAAATAATAGTTTTCAAGCGTACTTTTACCAATATATGATACAAGTGCAGCTTATTATTGTATGAAAATTGTTATCATACTTAAATTTTAGATTTTGCCAATGAAACATTTAACATTTACGAAGGAGACGAGGTAGTTTTTATAACAACCTCTTGCAGTTTCGCTGCAACTTTGTCAGAGATGCAAAGTTCATGGTTCATTGGCGATTCAAATGTAAGTTCATTTCTTTTTAACCGTTCGATATGCAGACTTACAACCATTTAAACTTTTTTTATGATGATACGCACCAGAAAGATTCTGACTGCAGGTATTAACATAATTCGACCGATGTGAAAGACATCGATATTTAATGAAGGTATCTCTCTGAAATAGGCTGGTTAATGTACAATATTGTTTAGCACATTGTTTTATCGTTATTACTGGTGACCCATTCATTATTGGTATCAAAAAAACTTTTAAATGACAAAATGCAACCAAGATCAAAATATTAACGTATTTAATGTGATGTTTGATTTGGAAGTGCATCAAATATTATAAATGACTATTATTATTCCTGTACGTGTTGTTAGTTGTACAATAAGCTCGATGAAATATTCTTAAGCTACTCACACGGTGCCTTTAATGATACAATTACACTTGAAGGGTAACCTTAATAATAGTGTTATTACCTAATTTGGATACAATACCTTAGACTATGACAATTTTAATATCTCTGATTTAGAGTGAACATTTTTATTGAATAAAAAAAGTGTTTAGAATGAATGTGTTTTTCACACGTGTTTAATTCCTTTAAGTAATTTCCCTTTATATCGAACTTCATTTGCTTAGCTTTCTTCTTAGACATCAATCAGTTTGAGGAATGTTGGATTCAACAAGACAGACAATTGTGTCAACGCAACATGTGATGGTTCTCCAGGACAAAGGTTTACTGTCGGCTTGAATTTTACCAATCAAGATGAATACTTTGCAAGTTCATTCGTCAGAGTAGAAATTGTCCATCCTCTTTTTCCATTTAGACCACTTTCATGGCGATCTTCGAAAAAGTATCCAGTTAAAGGTATCTAAGTTATAATGCTTTTAACGAAAAAGTGTTTACTTTATTAAATCGTGTTTTCTTGGCGGATATTAATCCTATTTGCGGTTTTGTTAAACAGATTTTCTAAGACTGACCAAGAATATTCTGGAGTTATACACATTATTCGTATAAGTATGAAGAACAGTCCTCCCAAAAAATTATAGAATTGAAAGATCTGCAATATATGACGGACCATGCATATTTTTTCTAACTGTCTCGTCCTAATGATCTCCTTTCTTGCTGCATTTCACTAATTTAATGAGTATTTCTAAACAACAAATCATCATGGGCTGTCTTTATTGTGTCCAAACGAAAGTAAGTGTGCCCCAACGATAGTAAGTGTGCCCCATCGATAACAAGTGTGCCCCAACAATAGTAAGTGTGCCCAAACGATGATAAGTGTGCCCCAACGATAGTAAGTGTGCCAGAAGATCATAAGTGTGCCCCAACAATATTTAATGTGCCCCCATCGATAATTAGTATGCCCAACGATAATAAGTGTGCCTCAACGACATTAAGTATGCCCCAAAGATAATAAGTGTGCCCCAATGATATTTAGAATGCCCCAAAGATAGTAAGTGTGCCCCCAACGAGATTAAGTATGCCCCAAAGATAATAAGTGTGCCCCAACGATAGATTGTTTGCCCCAACGACATTTAGTGTAATCCAACGATATTCAGTCTCATATTGGCACTTCGAAGTAAGAAAACGCAATGATAAAATGGACTGATGCAAACGAAGTAATCATTATTTTCTTCAAACTTTATCTATCATTTGAAAAGTGGAGAAAGATGTGAAAAATGCAACTTAATCCCTGAAGAACAATCCTATACATACCCAACGATGTTTTGTTTGTTTGATTATCCTTTTGTAATTATGATGCATTTATATACATGGAAATATACAATATGAGACTACATAGGGTTTGTGCACAATTATATCGAATAACAATCCGCCTGAGATAATGTTTTTGTTGAAAGATAATGTTTTTGTTGAAAAACATTAATATATTTTTTTCCAAACAGTCATATAGACCACAAACAAATATTGCATTTGTATTGTTACTATATACCGCCTCAATAGTAATACCGGGGATAAGTGATAATAGTATGCGTTTTCAATAAAAAGAGTTGTTTTGTTGTTGGTTCGAATCCTGGTAGATTCAACATGTTTGATATTGTTTGTGTTGAATGTTTTCACATTGCGTTCGTGAGATTGCATTTACATATGCTACTTAATTGTGTTGAAAATTTCAATATGGCAACGTTGATCGAAAGGTATACAAAGCTACGTCCAACAGATGCTCAAACATGGCAAACATTTTGTTCTGTAGTTTTATGACATGATTAAGTTTGATCGTGATTGTATAAATACAGCAAAAAATACACATTCCCAATAAGAAAGTTAAATTGACTTTGCCCGTGATCGAACCCAAAACATTTACGATGATCTAACTGAATAAAGTAGTAAACTGAACAATTATAACTATCGATAGAAAATTACCCGAACAATATTTAACTTCTTAATGTTAAGCGAATATGAATACATTTAAGAAATCAGTACAATGACTAGTTTATTATGGGTAAAAAAAAACAACTAACAACACGCTATGTCAATAGCATACTATCGTGCATATTTAAATACTGGCCTTAAATGTTCGTAGACATTGGAGATAAATCACCGACGGCAGGGAACCAAGATCGATATTGCATTCCCAGCATCCAATTGTTTTATTTAATAACGTTAAACCGCATGTGGGTCCGATAATGACTGGCCTAAAATAATATTCTAAACTAGTACCGGTAACTGAGTATACCAATTAATATGCATTTCTATAATTTAAGAGTTAGTTTTCTATGTTAAAAGTGCTCGTCTGTTATTAAGGGTCGTTCAACAATAAATAATCATTGTATGGAACAAGACATGGGCATTCGGCTGATTCACTGGCTACTAGTTTTAAAAGCATCGATGTTCCATTCTTACATCGAAGACACAAGTTCTTCCATATGAAGCTTTTAAGAAAATTTATCTTTGAGAAACTATTTATTATGAAACATATGTACGGGTTCGAACTAAAATATCATATTCTGGCTCAGAACTCACATTCAGCCAAATTTCAACGAGTTTTATTTTTATAATTTAAACAGAAGCAAAAGGTGGAGACGATACACATCCATCGCGAATTTCGACTGGAACAATCGTCGGCATCACATTGTTACTGATGGCCTTCTGTGCAATATGTAAGTATAACTCGTTTGACGAATTCATTCAGATGCAGTATTTAGGCGATTTACACAAAAGACAATTAGGAAACATACATAGTTTACTTTCAACCACCTTTTCACGTTTAAAAGCTAACAATTATTAAATAAGATGGAAAATGATAAACTATTACTTACGTCAATGCACTGTTAAGTCAATATTATTTGATGTATAACATTGTACAATATCAACATAGAATCCGTGGAAGAGTGCAAGAGTATTTTCGAAACAAAAGTGTTCGAAAAATGTCAATATGTAGTAACACTGATCCTTTTCTTATACAGGTATGTTGACATTTGTTTTTCGGAGAAGGAAGAAACGAAAGAACAAATCATATAAGGTATGTGCTTCAATGTCACTTTAACACAGTATTTTAGGTGAATAATTAGGTATTAACTCAATGCAAAGTAATATCATATGACGCGGTACTTTGCCTATATAGACAAGCATGCTTATACACATCAAAAGCGTTTCATGTGTTTACTGGTCTAGTTTCTATTTTTCTGAAATTACTCCTCAATGTCAAAAGCATGAACTGATCGAATGCTCGTGTACCTCTATGGTATTCCTATGGCCACATCTACCTCCAGATGACCAAGCGCAGGCGAGAACGGCCTAGTGTTGATATATCCAAAACACAACATTTGTATCTTAATTTTTTAACTAAAATTAATGCATACTTTGAAAAGATTTACCTTTTACGTTTTTACTTTATTCTGAATTGTTCAGAAAACAGTGAGGTTTTTCACGCAAACTGGTTTAAACCCCCAGTAAATTTACATTTTACTGACTGATCCAAGGTACCTAACAGTCGTTGATAAACACAACTAGCATTTGTATATAGTATATATGTACTCTGTTATCCGTGGAGTTATGTGCTGTTGTTCCAAGTTTCTTGTTTGTGATTTTTTGTGTGTTCTATGTCTTTATCCATGTGCAACTAAACGGCGTTTATGTTTAAACTTTTGGCTTCTGTAGTTTTTCATATAAATATCGGGTAGGAAGTCCTCATAATGTAGAACTGTCGCCAAATGTTCAAAATTTACATATAAAGAAACATTTTTTTTCAATAACCAATTGAAAGGTTTTCTTTTCAAAAGTATAATTATATACTTGTTTTAACAGAGGACGGTCGATTTCTGAACACTGCAATATTTTAAGTGCATCCTTGCGATGTATGATTAGTATATAAATAATTTAAACACGTGTCAAGCATTTCTCACATATTTTAGGTTACTGTTTTCAAAAGGTTAGCTATTTACTGCAACAGAATTCTTATTATTTCAACAGAAATATTTCGTTGTATTAACATTACAAGGTGTATTTTTTAACATAACGAAACATTCTTGTTTAAAGCCGACACGCTCCTCCGGAAGTATATAACACAAGGACAGTTTCTTAGGATATCTAGACATTGGTTACAATGCCGACTTTGAAAAAGGATTTACAATTCGACTTGACATGGTACCTATACAAAATACAACAAAAACATGTACTGTTAAACCTTTAAACCGTAATTCTGAATCACCATACAATTTATGTATGACTTTTAAACCAATACGACATTGCTATAAAAACTAATGTGTTTGAGTATTCAAATCAAACTACGGCTACAAGTAATATTCAATTACAATTGCTATTTAACACATTAACGTACAAGCAAGTAAAATGTATTTTAATTCTGAGACTTATTCGCATATAATACTCACTACAAATCTCCTTGCAGAAACTGTTTGTTCTGAGTTTGATAATTTATTGACTTGGCTAATTGCATGAAAATTATTTCATATTTGCTACGGAGTATTGCAGGATTTTACGACGAATTTGTGAGACTCTTAAATTTATGCTGCAGAACAGAGACACTGTTTACTTGTAAAGGATATCGTTCAATTAAATCAAGCTGAACTTGTAAGGATCTATGTTACTCTATGGCCTATGGTATTCGGAGAAACCACCATCAGCCTTGACATATAGTAGAGCAATGCTTTGATTTCAATACACATATGTACAGACCATCAACCTAATGCATTCAATAGATTTTACAAAATACATATATTATTAATACGAACAGTGATGAAATGATTCACGAGAGTATTTAAAATGTGGAAACATAACGTTAAATTTTACGATATCTAGAAGTAACATGCGTTTGCATAATATCCTGTCTGACTTTATTTCAACCATTTACAATGCATATTGCGTTCACATATGTACAAAGAGAAGTGGGAGGTTTTTTGTCTAGCCGTTTTATTGAATATTTTTCTGACTTATTTAGAACTTCCTTCCCCTTTTCAACTTATTCAAAATGTAAACAAATGAAATAACATACTCGCGAATAGACAATAACATACAAGAAGGATACATTTTGATTTCTAGAATAATATGCAGTCCAGACGACAGTGAACTGGAAGTAAAAGAAGTAAAAAGAAACAAATTACAAATGATATAATATTCAGAAATCAAGAACAACTTTATAAAGTGGCTAGTGATATCTTGACGCAGTCAAATTTTACAAGTTGTGAAACGTTTTATCACACACAATGTCTTTCAATATTTTTGTAAAACGCTACAGAAACAAGGTCAGTAACAAAAAGTTTAAACATAAACCCGGTGTAATGGCACCGGGCAAACGCCAAAGACATAGAACATAAAAACAAGAAACATTGAAGAACAGCACAAAACTCCACAAACACCACAGTGCATATATATTATACATAATAAACTAGATATGTTGATCAAGGATTGTTAGGTAAGTAAAATGTAAATTTACTGGGGTTTAAAAAAAACTTTATGAACTGAGTTCTCTATAATTTACATGCATCTCGAAAAAAATGTTTCAATTGTTACCAAGTCTGCGAAAATGGGCCCTTATGAGGAAAAATGACATTTTCAGCTTTATGCTTCAGCTATAAACATGATATCTTTAAAATTGACCGATTGAGAACAAATTTCGGAATACCACTATTTGGTATTAAATGGTGAACAAATGAAGGAAATGATAAGTTAAGTAAATACAATTTGATTTTTAGAGTCTGTATTCCATTAAAATTGAATATACTGCCTTTATTTCGTTTGAAAAATTATCATAACATCAATAACATCAAATTGGGTAAATACAACACCACATTTAAAGTTCATAGAATTGCATGCAATGGCTACAATTGGATGAAACGAAATGATAAAAAAAAACCTGCAAAAAACAGCTCAAATGTACCAAATTACAGTTGACATTTATATATTTTGACTACATGTCAATTTATTTTTAGTATGTCATTACTTTTTAAGCCTGCGTTTTAGTAGAATGGAACGTTAACAGCTTTTCATGTTCCCTTAGAATAAAAAATGCCACTTTTCTCGATCAAGTTGAACCTTCAATAGTAATAAGCTGTTGTTTTATAAACTGAAACAAATACATATTTTTTGCTTTCGCAATTATTGAAAAGAGTATATGTAACTTGACATAGGTTGTATCTCTTTATTATTAAAATCAATAAAAAGGCTAGTTATATATTTGGTTGCCATAGAAACTAACAAATACCTAAAATAGTTCCTTTTTTCATTTCATGAACACTTGTTGTTGTTTTTAGTTGTTAAATCGTACAGTGAATCCAATAATCTTAAATGGAATGTATTAACATAAAATTCAAAGACAAGTACTTCATTTGATGAGACGGGCAACATATGTTTGCAGATAAGGTATCATTTCACTATGTACATAAATAAGAATTAACATGTATACTATGTGCATTTTTTTTTAGGGAACAGCCATGACCAACTGTTATATGATATATGTATCCTGTAGTATTCAATGATCAATAAAGTGTGTTACTATTGGTTGCTATGTAAACCATACCATTCATATAATCATGATTATTATATAGCTGTTAGCCTAAGAAATGAGTTCTTTGAAAGATAATAAAAACATCAAATTTACACTAATATATAGATGTTTAAATCCTTGCAGCACACAAGACAAATGTTTGAAGAAATCTTATGACTCTCGTTATCAATGTATTTGTTATTAAATAGGCAAAAAATACTGCCAGAATAATTGATTAAAAAATCCTTAGTTTTTCTTTCACCACAAAGGACCAATTACAAGAAATGGTGCCATAATGCAAAACATAAAACAGTGTCAAGTTATAATAGTCATGCAAAAGTTTGTTTCAGTTACTAGTTAAGTATTAAGTAAAATCATTTTCAGAAATTGATTATAATGTTCCCATTGACAATTTATACAACTAGCAGTACATTGATTAACGCCAGAGACATGTCAATCAATTTTAGAAGGAAACATTTCCCAACTTTCGTAAAAAAAACCCACACACACAGGAAGTGTTCTTAATTACATTAAACTACTTTAATTTTGCTTATTGGCCTTATTAGTGTATATTTTTTCAACAAATGGTAATAGGCATATTGTATTTTTTTTGTTTGTTTCCGATCTGCAAAAGATCCCTAATAACACCATGCAAGATCCTCTGCCTTTCAGCACTAATTCCTTCAGCAAAAAATCTACTCTGCAAATTACCAAGGTCTGATTGGCAGTTTCCCATGATGTTTATTTTCTCTTCTGGTTCATCAACAAAGGGCTTGGTGCGGTTAGCTTGAAAAAATGGCCTATCATAGATTTTCACGATATTTACCATGATGAAAGTGCATTCCCTTCACATAATGGGCATGTGTTTGTTTAATGAATCGGACTATTATTAATTAAGATATGATTAAATTACAAGACCAATCAAATGTCAAATAAAAAGCCGACGTCGACGTCTTTTCGCGTATGGTTTTATCGTTGACGTTGTAACGTCGTACTAAATGCATGTCAAAACTAGAGTTAATAATTGATTAATATAATATTTTACCATCAACCATCGGCTTGTGCATAAACTGCTGTTAATGAAATTAATAAAATATCAACACGCACGTACTCGTTGCAGTACGTGCGTAATTATAACTGAGTGCGCTCAATCGCTTATAATATAAAAGAGATAATACTACATGTGTTCGTATAAAAGGCAAACTTTTGAAAAAAAACTTTATGGTTTTTACTTAGATTACTACAAAGGTGTTTAATTCAACCATTATTGTTATTATAATTTGATCGCATAAGTTTATATCGCGATCCACCAAGCGACATTTTATTTATGGCGCGTAGACATTTCCACGTGCTTTATGCGCGTTCCGTACCTGAACGTAACTACTCGGTCATTTCCGTGACATGAAGAAGTTCTCTCCAAATTCGATAATGTTCCGGGTAACACGATTAAAATGTTTATACCGCGGTCTGAAGGTTATTTCCGAGCGATATACAAGAGTACTGTGTATTATTACTAATAGTAATATGTTAGTTTTTAATATCTTTAAAGTTTATCATTAAGTGATCTAACTTTTACTTTGTCATTAGTTTTACAAGAACAAAGGTGGCGCCACTCAGTTCTGTTTAACAGATTGTGTTACACATAGTTTTGCAAAAATAAGAATGTATAGGAAAATGAAGGTCATTGATGTGTATGATTGTTTAAATGAATCGTAATACTTTCCCACGTTCAAACGAGAGAAGGGAAAAACAATTGAGGGAGCTTTTATGTAAAAAAGCAACAACAGCAGGTCATTTAAATGTGGTATTTCATTCGACTTTTTGGGTAAAAAAACCCCTTAAAGTACAAATAAGTGCATATTCATTATATTTATAGCATCTAATTAGTGCATACATGCATATATATACAGTAATGCGTTAACACATTTCAGCATTTATAAACAATACACACGAATCAAATCATATCAGTTATAACACAATGAAACATAAGTTAATTTGCGTAATCCATAAGTATGAATATATATATATAGCAAAGCCATCAGATAAGCAATTACTAGTTCATTATATTAACAAATCATTCCATGAAACAGTTGATCAAATCAAATGAAAAACAACAACATTTCTTGCGTAGTCGTTTTAGGAAGATAGAGTTCAAGAACAATTTAATCGACGTAAGAATCTTTATTCTTCGCCCCTTGTCGCAGCATCCTTTATTTAGAGCTGAAACCTGTTGGCCATACAACGTTCTCATGACGACCAACACCCAAGTACCAAATCACGCTGGCAACGTGAGAACACGTCCCAACCACGCGTGCACCTGCCTTACACAAGCAATATCATGCCGTTACGTTTCTATGGTCGTGTTCTACCCAGCATTGTCCGAGACTGGGTCTTCTGTATGTGATAGTTGGCCTTTATACTTATTGCATAACGCGCATACTATTCTTACAAATTCCTATTATAAAAATTAGTCTTTATCCGAAATTCAACGTTATTGACGACATTCTTATTATAATGAAAACTTGAAGCTTTACGATTGTAAACAATGAGGGCGTACACCCCCACCCCCAACCCTACCACCAACCACTTCTCGTTTCGCTAGGAGTACATAGGAATATAACGTGTATTCATTTGCGGGTGCACCCCCCCCCCCCTAACACACAAACAGCCTGCCTGTGCGAACGTACATGAGTACTAGTTTAATAATGCATATAAAACTTCATTAAACATTTTATAAAATGTACGACGATCAGATATGTACATAACTGATTTGGTATTGGGAGCCGTTTCAACCATAACGGTCGTTGCAGTAGATATACTGTAATTAATTGAATTGTAATTGTTGCGGGCATAACCTACTAAATAGACACAGCAAATCTTGTGTATTATCGATGTATTTATTATTTAACGTATTGTTAATATCTTTTTAAAGAATTATACACTTCGATCTCTAATTATAAAATAAACAGACAGTCCTAAGTATTTTCTTTAATAGCGACTAGTTGAACATTTAAAAACTTAATGCTTGAAAATAAACCAGTTTTACCCGTTTCGCCAATTATACAGTACAGGTTTTTGATGGAGATGGAACAGTAACAGTTGAATGTTGAACAGCTATATTGTACGGCTCAGCCATAAACGTGGGTAGCTAAAATCAATAATAACAAACATATAAGTTGAGTACATTCTAACCTTCAATAAACAACACATAGTTAATACTTTATTACTCCCCCTTGACGTAACTTTTCCATGACACCTTATGTAAACAATGGCATTTGACAGTCACCACGCAGACAACTTTTGCAAAATTAATACAATCCGCATGCAGTAAACTTTACATATTATATATTTCTGCACAGGTAATAAAATATATATTTGTAATATATAGACAAGTAAAAGTTTATGGCTTGCGCATACCTTTTATTTCTTGAATTACTGTCGATGTAACCGATTTTCGCGACTTTCGTGCACTTTGCGATTGATGACGTCACAAATATGACGTCATGCACGGTCGTAAAGCAAAAAAAATGCACGAGTTTATTTTCGCAACATAATTGGCAATTATTTAAAACAAACTAATTACATATTTAAAAAAACATTTTTTTTTCATTATTTGAAGCTCAGAATTTATGTTAGTTTAGGCCATTTTACATAACAAACCACACCAAGCCCTTTTCTGACTTTTACAACCCCTTGCTTGTAAGAATGTACTTCAAATTGATGTTACTAAGAATTTTTCTTCAGTGGCTTGAACATCCGTTGAAGAAGGAGCTCCAGTTAAAGAATGATACTTGTCTACAACTGCCTTCAAAAATATGTGGGATGTTGGGACCATTACGGGTTAAAATGGCTACTGTGTAATCCATCTCCTGTATTAATCATTATATGGTGAAAGTGTAAAGACCCAACAATCCAATAAGACATGATATATACTAATAGGTACTCTTGTACTATAAAATACCTGCATACATGTTTTTGAAATAAATAGCATCGGTGAAATTATTAATTTTCAATGATACCATAATATACAATATATCAAATAAACTTATTTAGTAATAATTCACATTATAACATCAGAAGGGATTATGAATGTTTTATCAAATATTATATGATCGATATTTTGTAAGTTATCTTTTTTGATGACAAATTCTAATTTAATCTTAATTGAATATCATGTTGATTTCTATACCTCAGCAAATCAAAAGTGTAAACAACTAGACATCTGTTCCACTAATATGGTCTTATTTAGAAAACAAACAAATATGCTATTCTAATTACTAACAACGATTATGGTAGAGCGCACAAATGTCTGCATGTTTAATCCTTTAAAGAAATTCTTATCCCTTAAAAATAATTTGATAATTTCAGTACATGTTATTCAAGTTACTCATTTTCTTGTACAATAGATAAAAAGTAACTTAACTGTTGACTATGGTTTGGTCAATGGACCTGCTGCACAATTTCCAAGCTTAAGTGGACAATTGCATCTAAAGAACATGGATCTGAACCTTTAATTAAACATTTTTTTTTATTTCAATAGAAGGAAAAGTATGTTGGGTTTCTTCTTAAAATGTTTCAGCATACTATCAAAGCTATAAATATGTTTACATTTAAATTGCTTTGTTATGACAAAAGTCACTGCTATAAATATATTTACATTTAAATTGCTTAGTTATTACAAATGATACTGTCATGAAAAAAGCTTAGCTAAAATGTGAAAACAAAAATTCCATTGATGCAGACTGACATTCAAACAATGAAAATATGTTCCATGTTGTTTATTAATATAAGTAAAAAAGCTTAAAACATTTGTATTTTAGATATTAGTGTAGCAAATCTCTAAGCATGACATTAGTGAGTTATAACTATAGTTTATACAAACATATTAACCAACTCGCTTCAAATTTCAAACTGGGCAACCATCTCCTGCCGTTTATGTTTAGTAACTATACTGTTTGTAAGTTTGCCGTTCTGTCTGAGGCACAACATGGCCAGTTCGATAACAGGAATAAACCCATTTATCTGCAGACCAACTAGAATACATTTAAAGGTCTATAATGGCATGACCATTAATAACATGAAGGCATGGTTTGCCGTAAAATTTCGTGCACTTACAGGTCTAAGCAAAACAAAATGTTAGTTTTCATTCTTTGTAACTCATCTGCTAAAGTTGATAGCATGTTCAAAAGTTCTACACTGAGCATGCTCTATACCAGTGATAACATTCTCTGATTCATCATTTACTGAAACAATTTCATGACTAAAATCATTTTCTGAGTCAGACCAATTAAATTCAGTAATACTTCCAGCAGAGATCTATCGACACAAATGTTCATGACAATATCAACTAATTACTTTTCTCGAAATATCTTATCTTGACATAGTCCGAAGGAACGGTGCTAGGTGGGCTAAATTCGGACAATAAAGAGTTATCAAACTTTCCTCCATCATAAACGCTGCTATTTATAGACCATCTGTTGTTACAAAAAAGAACAACATATTTCCGTGTCAAAATTACGAGAGGTTATTTAAAAAAAAACATTAACAACTACTTAAATAAAGAATAACAACACAACTATATGAAAACATTACCTTCCAAATGAATTTGTTTATGCAATTATTCCGAAAAACATATAAAAGCCGTATAGTTAAACTGACGAAACCGTCATATCTTTGTTCTGGATTTCGACATGTTTTCATCAAAATGGCGGCGAGCGACATTTTCAAATCAAGGGCGATTAATCAGGATATAAGATCAGACTGCATGATACATATCGACATTAATCAACTGCTAGTATAGTGGTTTTCCAATAACGAGTGTATACACTTCGAATTTGTAAATGCTGGTGAAATAGTGCTAAAATACTTAATATGAACAAAACAATATTATTGTCTGAGATCTGCAATCCTTCTCCTTTTCCTGAGTGACTGCTTACGAGTGACAAGCCTGTACAGAAGCCTGTGTGTGTGTGTGTGTGTGTGTGTTAGTTTGTATGTGTGTGTGTGTGTGTGTGTGTGTGTGTGTGTGTGTGCTGTTATCAAAATGTCTATGTCATCTAGCCGTTTTAACATACATTAATGTTGTTATAACGATAGTTCGGCATAATTAGTAATTTGCACCAAATATAAATCTGCATGTATAGTAAAAAAAGAGGTAAACGACCACTTTCCCCAGGAGCAACATCATTATTGACAGACTTAGTCACTCCTAAAAACCTTTTACACTTTTGCATTTGAACACGTTCTACTACAGGATAATATTTTGTACCCCATATTTCGGATCCATAAAGCAATACAAGTTTGACCATAGAATCAAATATCTTAAAGCTTTCAGCATATGTATGATATCCAAATTTACGTTGAAAACCTTGGATGCAGTTTAGCATAGCTAACTTACTTAAGGCGTTGGACCGTGACAGCTTTGGAATATATATCAAGCCCATGTATTTATAAAATGAAGCAGCCTTAATTGGCGTAACACCAAATGACCACCAAATGACCACTTTTTCATGCCTCGCAGAGGTCCAACGTTACGGAATATTATAATCTCTGTTTTATTTGCATTGACTGTCATCCCGGTGTCTTCACATAATGTTTTAATTTCATTAACATGCGTCGTCAGCGAACATTAGCGTTAGTATGTCAGATATTTCGTTTGATACAAAGATTCCCGAGTTTCCAGTGATCTCTTAAAAATGTAAAGAATATATATCCAATATATATACAAAACAAAAATCAGAGGACTACAAATGTCACCCTGGCGCGTTCCCTTTAAACATCTGAATCTTTGTGTAAGGCCACTTGTTCTGACTTGCAGGACAAGGTTCCATACATCGCTTTTAATGTTAACAAAAATTCCAGTAATGCCTTTGCGAGATAAACATGAAAATAGATCAGGATGATGGATATTATCAAAAGCTTTTGCGAAGTCAACGTGTTGGACATATACCCTACCCCTTCTTTTAGAAAGATGTGTTTGTATTATTGCATTAAGAGTAAAGATATGATCAATCGTTGCATAATCAGATTTAAATAACTTACCGGGACTCATCGATTTTACCATTGTTTTCTGCCCAACTGTATAACCTCCTGAAGAGTAAGAAAGAATATATTTTACAAATTGAATTTAGCAATGATATACCTCGGTAGTTATTATACTCATACATTGAGCCAGACTTATGAATAGGACAAATAATACGCTCAGATCATTTATCAGAAAATTGACCCGACTCAATTACACGGGTGAATAATCGAGTTATAAACGGTAATGTCAAATCCTTAGTAGTTTTGATAAACTGGGCAAGTATACCATCTGGCCCTAAAGCTTTGACTACAGCGAGGGCATTAATAGCTCTTCTTTGGTAAACAGTGTATTTAATGTATCATCTACAACTTCCCCCCGATTTACCAACTATTTTCTACTCCTCTAACGTGAGCATTGAAATTAACATCGCCCAAGAATTTAGAAAAGTGCTCAAACGAAGCGCAAGGTGACACCATATCGTTTATATTACATTGAGTAGATTCTTTAAGTATTTTCCAAAACTCATTAGGCTTACTACGATTTTTAAGCACAGGGGTTCCGTTAAGTTTTGTAATGTGGAAGTCGGATCTTCCTGACATTGAAATTTGGAAGTCTTACTCATTTTTTACGAAGTTTAACTTTGCGCTTGGTTCCATTAGACTGTCAGTATCTGACAGTATAGTTAATTACGTTAGTATACACTTTACTTTGTGTTATTCATAAAAAAGTTTTGAACAGCAAATGAACACCATCTAAATTTCAACTCTCATTTATTTATAGAAATATTATATGCATACTAAGATATATGAACATCATTAAATGCATAAGACATGAATTTCATTACATGGCATCCGCAACAACAAAGAAGCTTGGCCAAGTATGTCACATAATTATGCAAAAACACTAGATAAATTATAATACATATTTTTACTTGTACATTTCTAAATATGATCACATTTTATTTTAGTAACATTTAAATCAGCACTATAATTGCCACAATTGACAAAGCAAATACAGTCACTTTACATCACTGAAATGTCATTTTATATCACTAAATAAAATTAAAATGAGCAAACAACACACAAGATAAATGCCACATGACACATTGTAATGCTTTTACAGTTTGCCTTCACAGCAGCATACAGACTGCCAAGCCTACGTTTCTTCACAGCCTGAATTGAACAGCTTTGTTGTATGGAAATCCCTCAACACTGGGTCCCATGATGAGTCTCGTGAGGATCTGTAGAGCGTCTGGAGTGAGAGATATTCGGTCTTTTACTTTAATATTATTTTGGAGACTGAGCCCAATTGCACATGGCACACTGTTGACAGGAATACACAGTGAGATCCGCAACAGTGTACATGTCTCTGGTTAGTTTTCGGAGAAATTTAAAATCATCATTTTGAACATATCCCATTAGCTGAGACTTTTGTAAGATCCAGACAATTTTGTACACCAGAGTACTCCAGCTTCAGTGTGTTCTTACTGACATTGTACTTTTCTGACATAATACATACAAGTTTGTCTGTGTTGACATCACTGAAAGTTTCAATGCTCAGTGGCTCATACAACTGGCATGCCTTAAGAACAGGAGGCTGTTTTCCTAGTCTTTCAGTCATGCACTTAGTCACAGTGTCTATATAATATAATACAATTTTCTACCTGTTTACTTTCATTTGCATGTGTCAGCGGAATGCTCTAATAAAATGCTTTACTACCATTCATAACACATTCAATGTCTGAGAATTCCTTCATTTTTTCACCATTTACATCTTTAAGTCCCTCGAGTGTCCCTAGAGTACTTTCAACCTCGGGAGCAAGTTGACTCAAGCTCAGGTCATCTGCTTAACGTTTCTTGGAGAGTGTGCCGATTGTCTGAGAAATGTCGCTGAGCATTGCTGTAAAGGCAGGAAATTTGTAATGCAGCATGTCCATTGGCAATACAGTCACCCACAGTATTATCGCCGTCATTGGATATAAGGTATATCACATTGGAGCCATAGCATCGGTGTACAGTGGTCACGGCATCCTCCATAGCAAGCCTGTGGATGTTAGTCGGATCCTTGAGTTTGAGTTTTTGTTCTTCCATCACCTTCAACATTTCTTCAAGCTTGAATGTTCGAATGCCTGAGCCACTCAAATGGATGTACAGATTCTTCAGAATCTGTTTGTATGTCTATACATATGGAAGTGCCTTTGATGCATCGGAGCAGGCGAGGGCAAGTCTGTGGGCTATACAGTGAACATGCGTCATATATGGCAAGTCCTACGGCAACCTCACACCTACACCGCTTGTACTTTCAAACAACCCTGATGCACCATCACTCCCAAGACCTACAAGATTCGCAGTTGATTGTCCCAGAGTTTTTATCTTATTTTGCACTTCTATTGTGATTGTCCCTGCAGTTCCAGCGCTGATTCCTATATTCCAGACAAGTTCAGATTTCACAGTCATATCCGATGGTCTAACATATCTGATGCATATCACTTGATTCTTATGAACAGACAAGTCAGTGTTTTCATCGATAATACTTCAATCGTATTTGGTGTCCTTAAGTTCACTTTTCATTTGTTCATCAATCACATGTAGGGGGCTATTCTGAATGCCATGTATAGTGTCTGAGTGAAAGTCTCGGTGTTTTACATCTTTTCCGCTCAAGCGTAGAAAGTCGAGTTGGTGGTTGACGTCAGTGTTGTGATCCATTTTCTTTACTGTGAAGAAAACTGTTCTGAACAGCAGGATATCTACCTCGGATGCTGGTGGTGCTAACTTATCTTTGCTTTCAGTGATGTCTTCGACATTGTAGATCTGGATTAGATCTGGAGTCGGAGGCGGTGTGCCTCCTCAGCGTCCTTGTGTTCCCTGCTCTGGTTGTGTTGTGTGCGTGTGGACTTCTGCATGTTGCCTGAAGACACAGGGAGAATACATGTATTTTTAAATAATAATATTAATAATAGTTACCAGTACCTGATTTACCTCTATCACACTAATATTTAAGATATATATATTCATGAATAACAAAAAATACTATTGACGCTAACCAATAATCAATAACAATACAAACGACATCTAATTTGCGTTTGCCAATCCCAGATTTTGTTAACACAAGTACCCTTTAATAACGATGTAATTGAATACTGGCCTATAATTTAATTAGAAGGCTTCATTTAGGTATGCTTTAGGTGTTCTTGGAAGTTTGTCATATTGACCCGCACATTCCGGTCCCCAGCCGGATTTTTGCAGAAAAACACGTTGTTTTTTTTCAAACTCCCGCGTGATGTTTCTCCAGCTTTTGAAAACCTGGGGGAAAATTCCGCGGGGTTTCAAAAATATAAGATTTAAGTTACTTTAGCTCAAAACAACATCTTATATCAAAGGAGCATTATGTTTCGACACCGGAAGTGAAATAACGCGAAACAAAAAAAAAACAGCTTTTCGGTACGGGTTTTTTTCTCCTGTGGTATAAAATTCCGAGGTTTAGCCAAAAAAAAAAAAAAAAAAAAAACCGCAATCAACTCAAGCTTTATGTTTTTGAGCTTATATACATAACTTTTTAGTAAATAACTATTTTGATGGACTATTTTAGAGTCATATCTTTTATTTGCAAGTTCCATAAATTTAACGCATAGTTTACGGGGAAAACCTAGCAAAAATCAAGTATGATATTAAACGAAAAATAGCACGATAAATGCACTTTAAAATTCAACTTTCCAGCGGTTGGATATTGTTTAGGATGTAAAGTTCTAGTTTCTAGTGTTAGAAAATCTACGTTTCTTCCCACAGAACAAATTGAAATGTTCTGTTAGCACATGAAACTATAAACCGCAACCAAGCTTAAACCTGCAAATGCCCAATGTATGTAAACCCAGTTAAAGCAAAACAAAACAATGTTAGCGGCTGCCGTCACATATTGACTTTAACTATCTTGGGGCTCTATTTCCAGTATGACTGTCATCGCCTGTCATAAGAAAAACTATACATCATAAGCTTATATAAAACAACTCACCAAATTTACGAAAGGGAGTTACAACCGCGTAGTAAACCATACCGTTACGTAAAAACAGCTGAAACAGTTGTCAAGTTGACAAGCATCATACAATTGCTAGACTTATAGAAATGTTAGCAATGTTTTGCTCTACCCGGTGTCGGGATGTTCTTGCAGGAATATACATGATTTGAGACTTATGCGGCATTCCTGACCTCAAGGAATTTATCGAACCGTTGAATAAGAAAATACAGTTTGTTATATTACTATATCATATTTATTATTTTCAGAATAAAGAATCTGCAACACCGGATACGTAAGTAAATGATTAAGTTTGGGTGTGTGTGTGGAGGGGGGGGGGGGGCTGCGCGAGTAGGGAGGATGGGGTGGTCGCGTATGGGAAAGCGTACACGCGTTTGTATGGGTGTGGGTGCGCGTTCATGTGAGTTAAAATGAATTGGGGTTCGCATGTGGAGGGATGTGCGTGTGTGCGCGCGTGTATGTAGGTGTTAGTGTCGGTGTGCGTTCGTGTGCGCTCGTTCGTGTATAAAAGCAGTTTTACTTTGTGTTTCGGCGCGAGTACGTTTTTCATACGTTTATCAATTTAAGGCTATTGTACGCAAATATTTAACGATCCTACCATCCAACTCGAACAGTATATGTGAAATCATTTATATAAAAAATATATAGTTTGATAGAAATAATATTTATTTCTATATTTGTTTTTAGTCCGAGCGAGCAGTTGGATATAAACAAACCCTCTGTCACAGCTGCTAATGAACAAGGTGTGTATGCCCTTATTAATATTTTATTAAAATGAAATTGCAATACAAACTTATCTTGTCGTCTTGTTCGAATAGTGCTAGTCTGGATTTGCCACGCTCAAGGGCTGAAATTAATTACAATGAATAATATAACAAGTTATGCTACTCTTAGGTCTGAGGGTTTTATGGTATTACGCAAGCAACTAGAAATGTCGAGTAGATTACATGTTCTTTTTAAGAAACCTATGCCGTTTTTACCCCGTCTGTTTTCATTGCCTTTGCACTGTATTCGGACACAACTCATCACCCGTTTTAGATAATCACAAAAAAACACTTGATGCACATGTAGCAAACAGCACTATGCATACTTTTGTACAGCCTTATACCCTCCCGATCGATCCTTTGTACTTAATCCGCCTTTGGAGTGAGGGAGTTATTTATTGTAAAGAAGAGTTACATACCTATCACACCGATCATATTATTACGCGTTCACTTTTCTATACAATTATTGAGAATGGTTCATGTTATTTTATGTAAAATAGGAGATATTTATATAAAAGTAACTCACGTAAGGCAAAGTGTTGATCGGAATTTGAAAGCATTTTTATAGAAATATGTCGTTTTACACACAATTATTAATAGTATTTACATTTGACAGTTTTCTGTTGATATACAAACTCATCGTGATGCTATACTTATTTTCATTTCAGGTGGACAGAGGAACGACACAAAGTAAGTACTGGAAGTAATTGTTCATGTCTTAATTAATATGAAATCAGGCACTGCCTTCAACGTGATTTGGTCGGGCAGAACTAAGTAATTTAGCCGCATTTGTATCTTTTTTTTTAAAAAAAATAATGCATTTGTTCGTTTTTACTGGTTACATGTAAATTAAAGTACACGCAGGCCAGCAGTCGTGCCAACATGTTCTGTCAACACGGTAATTCAAAAGGTTTGTAGGAACTTCAAGTATTAAACGTCAGCACGACTAAATGGTTCTTAGTGGTTGAATCTTATCACTATTTTAACCTTTGGTTACCCGCCACACATATATATATAATTAATTATAAGAGGAAAAGTCACACAAGGTGTCGAGAGTTCACATATCTTTAATGTCCAATCAATGTGTGCATGTTATAACAGTAATCAAACACTCAAATAGTCAATTACTCAAAATAGTCGTAGTCGAATAGTCAACACACTGAAACTATAAAACTTGATATATCTTACTGTTATTATATGATAACAGTTATTACACATCCTTATATTCAATATTCTCATAATAATGTATTTATGTGTCTAGTGGCCAGTTAACATAAACATGGATAAAACAATAAAACATGATTCAGATTACAATTCAAATCACACAATACAATACACTTAATTGTTCAGAACATATTAGGCTTTGTTTTAATTTTAACAATGTCACTGTATTTGAAACATAGTAAATTGCCCCCCCCCCAAGCAAAAGTTTAGCAGCCTACTGACATGATGACTGTAATAAACTATGATGTATTGATCTATTGATAGGGGAATACTCTCCAAGATAATTGACACATTTCTCTGCATTTGATACACATGCAATTATTGTCTCTTATTTCAATTGTTCATGATGATAACAGTACTGATGTCATTGATCCAAGATACATAATGCACTTTGGTATAGGGTAATGAAGTGATCGTCCCATATGCCAACTCTGGTATCCTGGAAGAAATGTTACTGGTGAATACAGTACTGAAGTGATCAAATCCTGATGCCACTCTGGTATCCTGGATAAAACGTTACTGGTGAATCCAACTTACTGAAGAGATCAATCCCAGATGCCACTCTGGTATCCTGGATAAAACCTTACTGGTGAATACGTCACAATAGTGGTGAATTCCGATCTGAAACAGATTAACACCTATTTTAAACTCAAAATATAATAAACAAGGGTCAGTTTGTTTACATTGACGCAGATGAGGAGACTATCACACTAACAAATGAAGTCACCGTTGTTAAAAATATGTAAATATGACCTAAGACCACAGTTATGCTAACTATATGTTTCATATAGACACTAACCAAGCTTACAATGTATCTCTTCAAAACAGTATTTTCATATAATAGTTTTGCAAAAACAGACTTCAAAACTCCTATAGTTCAATTTCAGGCTGTATGCAACACATACTGAAAGTTTGGCAATGATATATTAAACACTTTTAGAATGAGTATAAGCACCAGTGGTGTTTTCATAAAAAGCAGAAATAGCCATTTCTATCAATCGGTAAGCCGCAAACTTTTAAAGAGCCATTATTTCCTCAGGCATTGGATTAATCTGACCAAGTAAAGTTTATATATATATATATATATATATATATATATATAAGACAGCACCATAAAAATGGCCTGCCTACTCTATTAAGATTTTTTCAAAGCAAAATAAGATTTTTTTCCACTTTATCAGCTTAGTGTTTATATAAAAAATGACATAGAGCCAAACTGAAATGCTTCCAGGGACAAATGGCGCAGCAAAGGAAATGGTAAAAAAAACACCAAAACTAAAAGATTCATGACAACTGCTAATGTTTTCATGTATGAGATGGCTACATGATGTAGAAAATGCAGTGAGAGCATAATTATGCTAAGTTTAAAAAAAAATGCTTTAAGTATCTGTTTTGAAGGCTAGATTTGCCTAAAAATTAAGATTACAGCTCATAACCAGTGTCTATAAGTTGCTTATTTACCCCTGATTAGTATAAATCTCACTCTTTGGAATCATTTACACACAAACAAGTACTACAAAGTTAACTTACATCTTCATTCTGAAATATTAGATCCAGAGCTGCAACTCCTGGATCTAGATTGCAGGACCACTGCCATGGGCGAAAAGCCGCAGCAAACTGGAGCTTATTGGCACATCATATTCTGCAAGCAAGACACAAAATCAATGTTTGACATAAAATAAGACTACATGTGTATCTTCTTCTGCTGTAAAAGTATGAAAAATGCCTGTAAAAACTCATTTTAGACCTACAAAACCTTTTATGTAGGAATGATGCTCCAGTCAATTGTAAACACCACTCAGACCCGGGGAATAGCAAGGACTTTGACTTTCGGTCCAGCAAACCCAGGGTAAAATCCCCGCCCTGCAGGGAAGAAATGATGTTAAAATACCCACCAAATGCCCCCCGCACTGCTATATTTTGCACCAAGACAAAACCGCCGTATTCACCCGGCACTGCAGTGACACCTGAATGGCAAAAACATAGCCCTTTTCCCCGGCTATCCCCGGTTTACCACTGGACCTGGAGCGTCCAAGGTTACAACTGACTGGTGCATTGATGCGATAAATGTGCAGAAAATGTGTCCAAAAATATTATAACAAGAAATGTTAAATATATAGTCTTTTGGACGTTTTGCAATAACTTTTTTTATCAACTCAAAGGTTAATCTTTACTAATCGAGTACCCATATGCATTTTGAAAGCCTTTAAACCAGACTTTCTTTATAGAAATCTTTTTTACTTGCAGACAATATTCCTTTCTAAAAACTCCTTGCCAAGAACGGGTATGGAATTCTATCACTAGACCATGTTTTGATCAGCATTGGTTCTTGTTCTTGAAAATACCTCTGTGGCTTCAGCAACCAGGATGGCTATATCAAATAAACAATAAATTAGTGCTTTAATTTATTAAAGCTGCACTCTCACAGATTGAACGTTTTGATCAAATTTTATGAAACAATTGTACCGAGATTCGCTACAGAAAATAATATTTTTGGTGCCAATTTGGTGTACCCTTTAAGGCATTTTGAGTGTATTTAGTTTTTTTTTATTGCAAAAAGGGAAAAGGTACTTATCTCAATCCCCCTGCTCTTTTTTATTGCTTTTGTCATCAGAGTTGAGATGCAATTTTGTTCAAACTTAACTTCAAGTAAATGAATATATTCATGAATGATTGACAGTATGAATGAATGAAAATTAGCAATATTTCTTTAGATAGGGATCTCATTGTGTTGCTGTGATTGTTTAAGTAGATGTTTTTCATGTTCATAAGCTAAAAATCATATGCACACTAAATGAAACATAATTCTGCATCATGTGTAGTAAGTTGTGATATTTGTTAGCAATTATTGCAATGTTTGCTTGAAAGAGCGAACAAAATGTGCGATTAGATGCACAATACAGTCCAAAGACTAATGAAGGTCAGCAGTTTTATTAGAAAATGATATTATCTCAAAGCCGCAACAAAAACGGCCTGAAAGAAATTCAATTCGGAAAGAAACAGTTCATCAATGAGCTATTGAAATAAACACTGATCATGATGTCATAACAAGCGAATGTTAATATCAAAGAGTAAGAAACATACTGGTAATTTATTTCAGGGAAACCTTGACAAAAGTCTGGTTTATTTCCAAACTTAATGCCTCCAGTAATACATAACATGGCAATACCTGCATTGTTGAAAATCTGTCCACAGCAGTAATGTCAAAAACCAGGTGGCATGGATGAATTCTGAAATACTAAAAAAGTATGTAATTTGTGCTAATCTTACATATCCCATTTACAAGTGATTTACACTGAAATCTAAACTATAGTAACACAACTTCTTTATGACCAAACATATTGCTATTGAGCATTAGTACACTGTATGTACATGACTTTTTTATTTTGTATGTCATGTTTCTTTGCCCCAATTTATGGAAATATTCTATAACAGGTTAAAGCTTTTTAAGTCCGTTACGCTTAAGATTTATCGAGAAGCTGGGGTCTTATGCACCAGTCAATTGTAAACACGCCCCCCCCCAGGTCCGGGGGTATACAGGGGATAGACGGGGAAATAGGCCGTGTGTTTACCTTTCAGGTGGCCCTCAGTGCCGGGTGAATGCGGTGGTGTTGTCTTCGCTTTAAATATAACGGGTAATGGGCCTTACCTAGGGTCCCTGGGGTGCAGGGGCATTTGGCAGGGATTTTACCATCTGTTCGTCCCCACAGGGCGGGGATTTTAGCCAGGGTTGGCTGGACCAAATGTCAAAGTCCCCACTATTCCCCAGACCTGGGGGGGGAGGGTTACAATTGACTGGTGCATTATAGCATGCAGATTTGAGTGAATCGCAGTAAGTGTTTACAGTATTTATTGTCAACAACACGAACTTCTTTAGGCATCTCATTTAGACTTGTTAACTTATTTACAAGCAGGAATTTTGACACAATAGCAATTTATAACTCACTTGACCATGAAATTGAGTGTGAGCAAGCCAGTACAGTTTGACTTTCCATTTGGGTGAAGAATTACTAAACGGCGATGTAAATTGAAAAAAAAAAATGGAGTTGCACCTAATTTTTCTAAGGTGCAGGTCTAAGAATAGGCATGACGGTCTAAATATTGAGGTGCAGTTGTATATTAAAGATGTGCACCTCCATCTCAAATATAGAGGTGCAGTTGTATGTTAGAGGAGCACCTCCATTTTAAAGTTTTAAAATATATATAGAAAAGAACGTATGAATAAAGAATTGCACAGCTTGATAACATACAGGTGCACCTGTAAAGTAAGTGTATTTTAGTAACATTGATGATTCTCTCACAAAGCCATGTTGTTTCATTGTAAGGGTATGGCAACTCTCACTCAGTCAAGGAGGTTGTTTGGCAGGATGGTTCGCCTTCTCCACACCCTGGACTGACTATTTAGTTACAATATATTTCACACGATCTGTGGCCCTCAGCAAAACCATCAACCCGCATTTGCCGATTTGTCTTTCAATCACAATCTTGCACTCTTATGGTGTCAGCCTTCCTCTCAACATATTCAGTCAAAATCTCTAATCTCCCATAGTTTTGCTTGGCAAAACCATTCATCTTTACAGTCATAATAGCTCACAAAACCATGGTGTTGGACCGCAACCGTCCATTTATCTTTTCAGTCATAATCTTTCGCTCCGCCATGGTTATTTTTGGCAGGAGGGGAAACCCCTCCCGCACCCTCCCCTTCCAACTTCTTAACATAATAACATCTGTCACAAAAAAGTGGTGTTGCATTTCAGTTACCTGGTATTTGAACTGCAGTTGTGGCCAGTCAAGCTATCTGATTGGGGCGATTTGGTCCCTTGGGTGATCTCTTGGTCTGAGAATTATAAAAAATGTGTTTGTCACTGTGTACTCTATGATACATATAATAAACAAATAATCCACTTTTGTCGTATATTTTTACATATTAAATATTTTAATGTTACATACAATCTTTATCATTCACATGGCGTCGGACCGCAACCGTCCATTGATCTTTTCAGTCATAATCTTGCGCTCCGCCATGGTTTCCCTTTGCAGGAGGGGATACTCCTCCCGCACCCTCCCCGCCCAACTTCTTAATTTAAAAAAGTGGTGTTGCATGGCACAAGAGTTCACCTGTCACACAATTCCTGTGTGTCTTTTTAGTTTCAATCTCTCAAACAGCGTGTTGGTAATTGAAAGGTGTTCCCATCCTTTGATCTCAGTCAAAACATCCCACTCATCCGTTGTTGAGGTTCACAGACGGTACACCCCATCCATCTTTTCAGTGACAATATCTCGCTCAGCCATAGCGATTTCTGAACTGGTCAACCGCATGTCATAAGTTTATGAAATTGACATCTTCATTGTATGATTTATTGAAAAGTGGTTTTACATTTTTACAAAATAATCATACTGTACCTGGCTGACGTGACAAGCTCTGCTATGTGTACCGGTATAAGCCATGGTCGTAATTAAAACGGTAATACAACAGGAATTAATTTTTCGCAATTTCTATCCGATCAACAACTGTCAAACATCTAAATAGTATTGATATTGTAAAGCCTAAAATGACATCTTCTAACTGTCAAGTGTGACCTTCGTATAGAATGGTAAACAATGCGTATGAATATCTTTAATAAACAAGTGAAAACAAAGTACATATCTCAGACAATCTATAGAAATATGTTTTATTTGTGTTTTTGAGTTTACCAAAAATATTCATAGTAATTGCTTATAAGCATATTTTGAATTATTTTAATAACAAGTAGGGCGCTATTTCGCCGCATCTCATAGCTTAAATTTCATTCTTCCGTATCGTCACGCTCTGATGACGTTGGTGTCCGGCATGCACGCGCTCATTATAGTTTATGAACAGAAAAAAAATACTGGTTCCATCACCTTTACGTCTTTTTTTCAGGCTGATAGTATGTGCAACTTTTGAACGAAAGTAGTGCTTTGTGTGACCGTAATAGGGCTCTGCCGAGCTTCGCTCGGTTTAGAGCCCGTATTACTTTGTTCAATAGTTTGTCTTAGTTATGAATGTTTACAAATCTCAATAAACTGTTAACCATTTTATCAAAATAATAAAACGAGCTTTTAAGTGTTAACTATAGGCAATACTGATCAAGACAGGAAATACAACAGAGGTTCGACACCTGCTGCTGGTGCAACACACATATAAATAAAAATAGCAAAGAAAAAAAACTGTTCTGTTATATCGCAATGATGCAATGATTTAACTTGTTGTATAGGTAATGTGCATCCAACTAATAATTGTTTGTGTGTGAATAAAAAAAACAGTTCATCGTTTGATCTTATTTCAGATCGGAAAACATCAATCAACAGAACGGTGAGTGTGAACCTTATTACATTTAGTAAGTACAATATGGCTTTAATAGAAGTTAAAATGTTTTTCGCCTGTCCATGAACTGTGAATAGACAGCGATGAAAACGTTCTTATTGAATATGCTATACCAAATTGTTCATGAAAACCAAGGCGGACACTCAGTTTACATTTGCAATCCAATTTCAATTAGACATTGTCTCGTATGATTAAAAGTTCACTTGATAGCAATGGAGTTTTAAACAATTATTCCTTAGAACGTTTAATTATCCCTTCAAAATGTATTTTACTTGTCGTATGGATTCACCTATTTAACTTGTACTTTCTACATGTGTAAACTTGCACTTTATATATATGATAATATTTTATCACAGCATCGAAAATGAATGTAATAGCTCAGAAAAAAACACACACAAATAAACAATCAGCCTATCTGCCATATTTGAATATTCAGTGTACATTAAGTTTTTTTTTTTATTTTGTTAAAACATATATAACATACGAAAAAAAATTAGTTGTTGTCTGTGTCATACAATGACTTAAATGTCAACTGCAAACATAACACAGATTGACTACATTTTGTATCGAAAGTCGCCGCGTTTACGATTACGGTAACATTTGATTCGCTTGACTGCAAGAAGCGTCTTTCCACAGTTGCCTGTTATGGCGGATGTCTTTTAAAAACTTTTGACAGATTGACAGCTTCAGTATTTAAGAACATATTCAAATGAGATACATATAATAAGATTCAAAAATTGAACCGTCATGCTAAAATCGGTGTATATTCTTCGCCCAAATTCATTAACATTTTAACAGCATATCTTCCAACATTGTTTTTTTTTTTTACTTTCATACAGTAATATGAACCATTAAAAAAAGACTTCTGATATACCTGACTTACCTTAATATGTTTGTTTGAAAGTTTAGCGCATTTGCTTACTGATGCCTCGAATAAGTAAATTTCAGAAATTGCAATAATATCATTCCTAAAAATGAATATCATTGTTAATAAGCTTTGACCTCTTCAAAAATAGGTTAAATTGTTTTTTTGTTTTTTTTTCTCTCTTTAAAGGATGAATAAAAGAAGTAATATGCAATAGCTAGAACTCTTTTAATTGAATAATCAACAATTTTTGTTATAAATAATATGGCTGCTATATGACACGCCCAATGGGCCCTTTGAATAGCAGTAATATTCATAATACAGTACAGTCGCAAAACTTTCGTATGCATTACCATTTTCAATAACTGCTAACAAGTAATACAACTTTTCATACTGTATTACAATATGGACAATTTTCAAATCATTTATAAAAAGAAAAATAGCCAAACCGGTACATACTTGAAATGCTTTCACACTCATTCAATGTTGACTGTAAGAAAAAAGCGTCTTTATTTATATCCGTCTCTTGTTAACCATGACGATTTCAAGCCAATGAAACTCTATTGTTTATCCTTATGCACGCTTATTGGACACCGCCTTACACCGGATCGTTCAGCCATGTTCTGAAAACATCTTAAGTCACATGCTGACGATAATGGCCGGTGTAGTCAAATATATATACAAGTTTTAGGCGTTATGATATTTAAGACTGACCTGACTATGTATTTAGTTTTAAGGTAAAATGCATGCAAACATAGAGGCAATCATTTCCCGAATGTCTATACATACTTCAGCAGGCTTTAAAATTGATATTTCACAATAATGAGAGCAGCTTACATAATTTCGTTTTTGCATACTGAAAACAAGCATCAGGCAATCAAAAATGGCCAGATTGTAAGCTCTACGGTAAACAAGATTATGTCATTTCTTCGTCACGTATTATTATTGATGAATGTGTTAACTGTAATTATGCTCATTGAAATATTAAATACTGTTTTATAAAATTACTTAAAATGTTTTTTCCTCTAACCTCAGTTCCATCAACATTTAAGTATTGTGTTTCATTATTCCTCTTTTTTGAGATTTGAAGAAAAACAAATCTTTGGAGTAAAAGAGGCCAATGTATAAAGGTTTGTTCATAAAAAATAGAGCAAATAGTTGTCAAGCAACTATCAATTGTTAAGCAATATACATGCCATAATTGAAGATACCTATTTAGTTTTTCCCTCGTCTGTGTCGGGTAAAACATTACCCGTTCAATATATTTATATGAAATAACATTATCGGTTTAGGTTATTGATGATTGCTCATGTGTCTGAATTTATTGTCAGGCGCATGTTTATTATTTCAACTGTGCTAAAGCTTAAGGTAAAGTGTTGGTCCAAATTCGCAAGTATTTTTCATCATTTTGAATATCGTTAAAGCCTTGGTTAAATGTGCTTCTTGTGATCCCTATGATTTTTGCTATTATGGAAGGATGTACGTAGTTTGATTTACAATAAGACAATTGCATAGTATGTAACGTGAAATCTGTTATCTTTAAACAAATGTTATTGATAATTGATACTAAATTTTGCTTCATATACTACTTTAATATCTAATGTATACCGCCAAAAGTATTTGTATTGTAGAGCTGCCTAATATTCCTCCGGACCTAAATGGCTAGTAAGTAGTTTAACTTTTTGTCGATTTCTTAAATAAAACAGACGTTTTTTTGCGTTTTATTAGTAAGCATCGCGTATGAGATAAAACACATTTAAAAAAAGGGTTTTAATGGTATTGTTAACAAAACAAATAATTTTACTTTTTTTCAGTGCGAAATACAGCACTGTACAGAACGGTCAGTGTATTATTTTCTTTCAAATGATTTTAAACTTTTAAAATTATACTTTTTGTACGCACAATGTGTTGTACAAGGAAGTATAAATGATTACAGACCTACTTTCACTTCGCATATTTACAACCATTACGGTTTGACCGTGGTAATGTGACTATTGTTGAGAAGCATTTTTCGCTTCACTGCGACTTGTGTCTTTGTTTTTTTTGCCCGCTTATTGCCGGTGTCTTATGAAAAGTTCTTACCAATGGACGTGTGTTTCAATATTGAAACAAATTCAGAGTAGGCATATTCATAGCAAGTTCTTATCAGTTTGTACCGATATGTAATATACAGATTTTGTTAAATACAATATCAGTATCAACTAATTTTCTACATCAATCCGTTGAACCGTTTATAGTTTTGTTGAATTTATTTATTTTGAGGACATAATTGTTAAATACACTTCTCCGCCTTAGTGTGTGACAAAAATATTTGAAGGGAAATAAGTGTTTGGAACCAAATTAACAACAATCAACCTTTGCCTTAACATTCCGTTCGCATTTAAAACCAAATTCTAACAGAATGTTGACCAAATTATCAGACAAAATGATTCAGTATCATCGAACGACATTTGGTGTTTTATAATTATCGTGAGATAACTGAAATTTTAACCATCTGCATTGCGAAATAAATTACATTGTCTAATACTTTATCGCATGGACATTTACAGAATAACGTGTATGTCAAACTATCATTTCTGAAAGTAAACTTTCGTTAGCTACCATATCAACTGTAAACACGTGTGATTGTTTCGGCTTCACGTATTTTTTAAGCATTCATATAAATATATATTTCAGATATGAAGAACTTAATTCAGATTGGCAAACATTTGACTTACATTATAATAAAGTAGTTTCAGGTTACGATATATCTGTAAACAAATGTTGCTCTACTTATTTAGCGGCTTCCAATACTGCTCAAATAACGTTTGTCATTTCTGGAGATTTTAAAATTCTATAAAATGATAAGTGTTAATCAAGGTCTGAAATACCGAATATTATTATTCTATTTTTTCACTATTACCCATGTTACGTCATTTTGATAAAAAACATTCTGATACTATAATTTAAGTTAATATTGAAGCTTATATCCTCTTTTAATTCATGGATTATGCTTTTCAAGACTGGACTTTGCCGATTTTGACATGCATTCCTTAAAAAAAAAACAATGTTTAGACAAATGAATTAAGCAGATTGCACTGTTCATAATAAGGAAGCTTAAATTGTCGTGTCGAGGTAGATCCAGGGTCCCCCCTCCGCCCGGAGAATTTTTTTTGCAAGAAGCGATTTCTTGCACTCTGTAGTATTTTTAGATTTAAATGATTAAAAATGTTACATATTAATATACCATTTCAACATTTTAGTGTTTGGAGTAAACCTTCGTAGCTTAGTGGATACAATGCTGGAATACAATTTTAGCGACACAAGTTTGAACCCGGTCTTCGACACAATTTGATTTTTAATTTAGTGTTTATTTACAATTATGATATCAACGAGTAAGACATTTTATCAAATAATTATTGTGAGACCTCGTTACAGAAAAACACTTTTTTGGTGCCAATCTGGTGTGTAGTCCCTTTAATATAGTTGAATATGAACTTAAGCCAATTTAAAATAAAAGTTACTGTCCTCTTCGCTGGTTTCAAAATACCTTTCATATAATTGTTATCAGATGTTTATACAAGATTAAATTGTGAACTGAAACTATTTATTTTTATTAAGAACTAACAAAAAATGGTTGAAATCAGAGAAAAAATACATTAAATTAGCATGATTTTGCAGAAAAAAATATACATATTAAGATTTTTTTTTTTCTCAGTCGAATGAACAAATATTATTATTATCATTATTGAAAGCAAGAACAACATTTGGACATAATAGGAAAAACCTATTCATACCTTTACTCTGATGCAAGTTTTAAAGCAAACTCTGAACTTCAAACCTTGTGTTTATGTTAAAGCAAAATCTTTATGAGTATTTATGATTGAGCCTACTATCTATATAGTTCTACCATACAGAACAAATCAGAGGTTTAAAGGGACTGTGTCACAGATTTGCACAAACAATTATTTTTTTATGTAACGAATCTCAGGACGATTATCTAATAGAATGTGTTACGCTTTGATGTAATAATTGTAAAAAAGTACCAAAATGTAAAAAAAAAATGTATGGGAGACCGGGTTCGAACTCACGTCGCCTAAACTGTAGTCCAGCGTCTTCCTTACTGAGCTATCAAGGCTAACACTAAACAGGTGACATTATTAAGCTATAAAACTATCTCGGTAATACCACGTGATAATACTGACTTGCCAATCACGCATAAGGGATATATTCTACCTGGTAGACATACCCAGTAATCTTTTTTAATGGAAAAATACGAAATAACTGCTAAACTTAAATAAATTGTAAACTATGTGGTACTTCAATTAGTAAGTTTCAATGCATTGTACACATTGATGCAAAGTTTATGTCATTTTTCGAAAATTTCTTTTTCGCTATTTCATCATCTTTGAGACAGTCCCTTTAAAGCACAACAATTGTACATAATATAACTGCGATAACAACCAAACCACTTCAAGTCAGAGCCTACCGAGAATATGTTCATCAATCGATGAACTGTTCATAAACGCTCAGATGTTGTTGATTTTTTTATAAACTGTTTATCAACAATTCATAAAAAACTGTTTCACTTAAAAGGCCAGTTTGGATAATTCAAGGGCAATAACCCATTATTGCATCGGTCGATTTGGCTGGTAATCAACCTTTGCTGAGTCATTTGCATCAAGTTTAGTAAAGATTCATGAACAATGTATGAACAGTTAGTGTTATTCTCAACAGGGTAGTGAATCATGTGAAATTGTGTTTGAATATCTATGAGTCTTGTCCCTATTCCTTTAATTAGTCTTTAGCCGATTATGAACAATCATATTGTCTTTGGCAACATGTAATTCATATAAACTAGTGAATTAACCGAATACAACCGTAAAATATCAACACTTTCTTAGTTTTTGAAAAATCTCCCTACTAGCCAGCGCACATTAAATACCGCTAGATAAGATACTGTAAATAACCAATACATAAACTTACGGGCGATTATTTTCATTAGAGGCTTTCTTAATCCTATGCATGGCTATTCATTTAAACTGGTAAATTGAGTGATTTAGCTAAAAAAAGTGGTTTTGTAACCAAACAGATTGTATTCACAGGTAAAATTTACCAATGCTCAATCAAAATGCCTTTACTGAAAAGTGTTAATTTGGCCAAACAAATTGCTTTTACTGGAAATGGTTCGAGCACTCATCAAAATGCTTTATATGAAAGTGTTATGGCGCCGTAACAATCTAGCTGTATTTTCACAGCATTTTGTTTGTCAAAAAGGTTTTACAATGATCTAAGACATCGATATTGAGAATGGAGTCTCGGCAGATGTTTGAGCGCTTAAACAAACTGTCACAACAAGCAAATTGCTGCACATAATTTTGTATGAGCGCTCGAAAAATTTTGCCTATTCAGGTCCATTATATGATTTAGTTTGTCTATGGGTTTTAATGTTCGAACGGTGGAATAAATAAAATTTCCAAATTACTAAGAAAATAAATTTGAAGTTGATTCTTAAAGTGATTTTTTGACATTGATTTGTTGAATTTACCGCTGATAAAATATACTAGAAAAACACATCCCATTTTATTTTATATTCATGTTGTAGTTGTCATTCATTCGAACACGCTTTACGAATCATTAGTTGGAAAAATATATCGAATGTATTTGTGGACTATTCGTTGGTTTTAAATCATTTGTGTAAATGAATGAGTAGATCGTTATTGTTTTAATCGAGAATGGAGTGGTTGAAATGTTTGGTATAATCCGTAAAAATGAATAACGTCAACAAGTTCACAAAATCACAAGTAAATTTGATAAAATTGTTTTTAATTAATCTCTTAAATTGTAGGCAAATACGTATGGATATGGAATTTCAAGAAAGAAGACGTAGACATCGTAAAACAATTGAAGAACGAAAAGATTTCAGGTATGTTGTACACTTTAAATTAGTACATACGAAATGGAATAGAGCTATGCAGGAATACAACATGTATTCACTCTCTGTTCTTAACTGCCAGTTAAGACGCATGTCCTATATCGAAATAACCGTTTCTTTTAAACATCAAAATCCTTTTTAAATTCCTAATCTAGATTTTGATAAACATAGATATAAAACCAATATAAAAAGTAATTTCTACCACAGAACTTGCATAAATTTAAATTCTTACATTATCAAATGGTCTTTCTTATGGATGACAAAGCGCTTAAGCAAGGCAGCCAGCAACATAGTGTACCTGCTATTTGAAATGTGTTGATCAAATCTATTTGTACATAGGCGACACAGATTATTATGTTTAGAACTTCAATAAATGTGAAATAATAAAAAAATAACAACGGAAGCACAGTAGTATGATGCTAGTTATTTACGTAAGTAAACTGGAATTTAGTATGAAAGAAATTATTTATTTCAGTCCAACAATATTTTGAAGAATAAATTATACGAGTACTTAAAGCTGTATCTCACAGATATACCATTTGTACAACATTTGATTTTTATTTTGCAACATGGAAAGGGATATCTTTTGCGTAAATATCTGAAAACCAATGATATAAGATTACTGACAAAATATCAGATCTTAGATTTTCATATTTTCGTTCGAAAATAATGTTAGTAACGGTTTAAGAAAAATGCACAAAACATATTTCTTTTTACTTAAATTTAAAAATATGCTATCTTATTTTTGTCAGCAGTCTTATATAACTGGTTTAAATCGATTTTTACAACACTTGGCTAGTTCCACGACAAAAAATGTCAAAACGTTCAATCTGTGAAACTGCAGCTTTAATAACACAATAAGAACAGTTTCAATCATGAATACAGCAAATAATAACTTATACAGGCGAAAACATTATTTCAAATTGCATTACTTAAGAGCTTCTTTAAAATAGTCCGTAGATATTGATATTAAGCGGTTGAACATAGAACAATGAAGCTTCGGCAGTTAGCTGCTATTGACCAGTTGATTACTCATATTGTATATTATGTCAGTAGATGTAGAGTCACGGTCACTATCTTAAAAACTATCCACAAACATATGTAAAATAGTTTGACCGAGGATGATTAAAATAAGTGATTGATTACTTTCCGCAAGTAGATCACCGTTTTGTTTGCGAACTCAGTACTCATTTAAACAAAATGCATTACTTCATTTACAAAGGTTCAACATTAAGCTGTAATGCCTATTGGTTTTAATATACGTTGTAGAAAATAGTTTCGTGACATATTTTCCACTCGGTCGAACGTTTCCATGATGTTGTCGGAGTCTCACGTTTCACTTTTGAGTGTTATGGGTGACCATTCAGCTTTCCAAACGGATATCAGCAAAAGATGCTAGTTTGTGCCTAAACGGGGTAATTGAACATTGTTTAAACGCATAAAGGGTTGAACTGTGCTTCTATCGATATGCACAAGGTATCGTCAGGTTTTTTGTAACTACGCCGCGCTCAATGTGAGTTGACGTGAATGACAATGAGACAATGTATGACAATGACAATGGCCTATAACTCAATGACAGAATTTCAATGGTAAGGGTATGGTAACTATGCCGTTGGTTGCCAACACTGCTGAATAGCAGCAACAAGATATCAACAAGTTACACTTATTTGAATGTTTTTTATAAAAATGTCAAACCGTTTAAAACGAACGTTTACACTGGAACCCAAAATATGTCGCCTAATTTAACTACAGTTTTAGGTACAATATTCATTTGAAAAAAAAATAATCATAAAACCTTAGGAAGTAAGGTTTCGAAATGTAGTTAAGTAAATCTTACACTTTTTGAATTAACACCTGAAGTATATGTTGAATTGTTGATGCTTATTTTTTTATTGAAGCATAGAAAACTATTAAGTAAAACACATGAGAAAGCGTATACTCTACAATATGTAAATTTACATTAAGGTACAGTTGGTGGAACACAGAAATAGAGTATGTGTTTATCCTTGCTTTTGAAATGAAAACAAACTGCAAGTTACGGAAAAGACTATTTATTAGACACTGTTAGTTAATTTGGAAGCGCATACACACAATTATCATTGCTTAACATTCAAAATGCTAATGAACTGCTCAAACTTGCATGATATATAGAAACAATCTGAAATATAATACATTGTACTGTGTAAATATGTGTATATATAAATGTAGATGATCAAATATTTGAAGCTGTTATCAAGAAATGCCTTTTCCTTTGTTCTAAATTGTGTGCTATTTTATCAGTTATCAAGCATACTCCAATTTGTAACAGTCTTTAATTTTGACTCGCGAGCAAATTGAGTGCCTTGCAACAATTGTAGTTGATCATATCAAACTTCCGCGGGAAATTTCGACTCAAAAGTTGAAAATCGACTGTGGACACTGATATATCACATCAATAAACACACATCAACATAAATGGAATTGTTTTTATACATAATAAAATGGAACAAAACCGGGACTGTAAAAAGGTTCGACATGACAAGGAAATGGACAAAACGAGTTTTGACACTGTTGTTATCTGCATTTTTACAAAACTAATTGTTTTTTTATATTGATTTTAATTTAAACATTTGTTTCAAAACTTAGTCACGACAGTTAATTGTATGTAGATATAAAGATGTGATTTGAATTATAGTATTCTTGCATAACAATGCACGAATTAGGACGGGCATTGAATTTCATTAATGTTGGCGTAACAATTTTTTCATAAGACGTAGAAAGAAGCAGATTATAACCAGCAATTTGCATTTGCTAATATTTACACCTCGACTTCCATTCGTAAAATAAACTGTCTTTCGGCAATTGCGTTAATCAATCGATGAACGCAACATTTTCGGATATGTTTGGATCGCAATTCATCGCATAACAATATAAATGAAAAATATTGATCTTGTTTTTGTTTGTATTGTGTCAGCAGGTCCCGTCAAATGTAAATCAGCATTTTAGAAAGTGCTTAGTTATTATATTTTAAACGTATTGTTGCCAAGGTGTTTCAATTTTACGGTTAAAAGTAATTTGAAGTGATTGATCTTTTCCCGCGTTATTGTAATGTCATTTTTTTTATTTTTTTTCCGTCGGGTACTCCTATTTACAGAATGGGTAAAAAAGGATTACTGAAAGGTAATCCGAAATGAAACCAAATATCTTTTTAACGTTTCTTAAATGAAATAATGAACTATTGGTGTAAATATGAGGAATGAATTGTTGGGTTGATGTCATTATCGCAGATATGAACGCAATTGGGCTGGTCAAAGTACGCGTGGAGTCCTTCGGACTCCACACACTTAGACCAGCCCAGCGTTCATACCCCGATAATGACATCGACCCCGCAATTCATTTCTTAAATAGCAATAATTTACACGTGTTATGAACCCATACTAACTGAGAGTATATTTATGCAGATAATTGTACATGGGAATGGGAATATTATCATTCTGGCCAAAAGTGACATTTTGAGTTATTGTAACCTTTGTAATGCCAAAGATTTAAAAAAAAAATCCGAGTTTAAATTCAAATAACATCAAAGATGTAGTGCCTTTCATAACACAGGTGTAGAACTCAATTGACTTACTTAGTTTAAACGTCAAAAGTTGGGGGTCACGTTTGTAACATATTAACGTCGTATTTTTGACGTCGTTTTTCTTAATTTTGATCGCGTCATTCATTATTTATTGATATGAAAACTTTAAATGTTAAGCAAATAATTGTTTCATAAAACCCGTATTGCAAGAACTTTTGTTGCTATTTTTACGATTATTAATAGTTAACTGTCCCCCGTAATATAACTGAAATACTGTTGAACCACAAACAAACAAACAAACAAAAAACATGATATTTCAACTGCATTTTTTTTGTATTTCAATTTGCGTAAATTGCAAACTTAATCTTAATCATACATGTATGAATTCTGACAGAGAGGATGATATTTTAAATATCTATAATCCAATTGTATCGACAACTTTATATATCTACATGTATAATAATTTATATAGAGCTACTTTTATTGTTACTCGCATTTTTGTGCCAATTCTATTGAACACTTTAATTAGTTTGAACATTCTTCAGCCCAAGCAAGTAAATTATTATGGATTGTTTCAGGTATTATAATGTCTTTTTAGCTTTAACATCTTGTAGAAAACACATTACTGAGTTTGAACTGATAAGTGCAGTTTTCTTTGGAATCAATTTAAAGCTGGCCGGTCCACTTTTAGCATAGTAATGACTGCGTATTACCCCAGCGTCCTTTGGGAAAATATTGTTATAGTTATCACGTTCACGGTGCTGTAATTTGCACAGTTGAGTTGTAGCTTTAAGTAGATAATAGTCTTAGTCGTTTTCATCAGTGTACACTACAACTAAATCTCCCTTTTTACCTATTCTGCCACCAAATATGGAATTACAATCACAGAATCGTTCTCAAACACAGATCGGGTTTGTTCTAAACGGATGTTTCTTGGCGAAGACACTTCCTTGTTCTGACATTCTTCAAATGAACTATTTGCACAATTTCCAAATGTGTAACAAGAAAGGCTCCGTTGTGTTAGTATACCATCCTTGCTTGGGATGTTTCAACAAACCGGAATATCCGTCGTGCCGATGTTAATAGGTTGCTTGTGACCTCAAGATTATCGCATGCATATTGATACACATCCTTGGCCGTGTTGATAACGACGTTTCCGCGTAGTATCGCCAAATCAATCTGCCTCTTTATATATCCACCGGCGGCGTCCTGGGGACCTAAACTACATATGATATAGCCCTGATCTACTATTCAATTTGACATGTACTATAACGTATTTTAATATACATGTTAATTACTGATAATATACTATATCAAATTAATATCGATGGAAGTGATCATTATAAGAACGCCTAATTCATCAAATTTGCATTCGTAATATGTTCACGTGTTTCGGGTGTTATCGAATCTTTAACATGGGAATGATTCGGGACTTTTGTTTCATCGAAATACGAATAATGTTTGTGAAGTTGTTTGTGCGCACGTGCATTCAATACTGTTATATATTGTACAGTCACGTGTTGCAAAATTTATATTTAAAAAATATACATTTACCCTTAGCGTGTGACGTAATTTCGAATGACTTGACGATACCCAAAATCTCCGCAACTGTAGTCAACATCCCCCATACAGTGCCGAGATTTGTATTATGCCTGACAACCATCTGTAAACTCGTGCATTGTATCAACCGGATACGATATTGACGTAAGGTATTGGTGAATCATCTCCTGGATCCTGCAATTATTAAAATTAATTTTAATAGTTCACACTGGAAAAACTATATCAATACGGAAAACCATGTATAAAAGCCCGCCAATAGATACATGTACAAACGATTGAAAGTATATGGGTTTTTTTCTAGAGTAGGTTGATATATAGCTCTAATAAACTAGTATCTGGTGAATATCATTAGTGCTTGAAATGCATCGGTATTAAACATAATGCAATAAAACATACTCGTGGTTTTGTTTGCTGAATACTATAAACTGCTCTGTTACTATATTTGGACTTTCCTCAGTGCTGTCAACCCCATCAATTCCCAGTAAAGCAAAGCGGTACAAGATGCTGACGTGTATAGTTACTTCCGTTCGTTGGAAATAAGATGATTGCAGCTCGTCGTTCCCGGCAATTCTAAAACAACAACATGGTTCAATAATGTATATTTTGGAAATATCAGAAATTGTTTTTATATATTATTTCCAACAACACCTTGATAATATCGTGTGCATGACTTAGTAACTCGTGCGCATGACTTATAATCTCGTGCGCACGACTTGGAAAAAAAAAACCATACACATGTCATCTCTGTGCCATCGTGGATTTGCATTGTATTGTTCGCTCAACCATTTACCTGGATTGAAGTGTCAGTTACAATTTAATATTAAACACTTTTACGTTATCGTGCTAATCATTTAACAGCAATATAATTCAAAGTATTAGTACTCACTTGCCTATAATTCTCAGAGAAGTCATGAACGAGCGCACAATCATTCTGGTGAAGATTTGTTGTAAGGTGTTTAAGCTGGTCCCTCTGCCATGTAGCCCTAAACTGATGTGAAGGAAATGACGCAAGAAGTTGCATGAAATATAAACACATCTCTTTCACATTTGTCATCTTTTTTATCAGCATCAGTTTTTTTACGGACTTGACTTCCTTTACTGGAGACAGTTACGTATTCAAATTGTTCCAATTCAGTCGTTTCATCGCCTGTCTCTTGTTCTAACATTTAAAATTATCTACACCGCACTTTTGACATTCTCTCTTTAAACAAAAAATATTCTGGTGGTCTTCCGGCTAACTTCTCACACAAAGTAGCCGACACAGCTTCGTTTACATTATGGTAAATTTGATAATGTGATGTCAATGAAGGGCCGTTTCTGACTTGTAATATTTTCTTTCGATGCTTCATACAGCAATCGAAGACGGCTTTCAGCTCAACATTGTATCTGCAGAGACAGGTGTTTCGATCCCCGGATCTCACTGGGTGAACATAAAACGGCTTGAGACGCTCAAACGATCTTTGCGACATCTTTATATGTGGGTGTGTTGTTCAATCTCACAATATACATCAGTTTGGCTACTTCCAAGGACAAGTATCATGTAGCTGACAAACACGCGCGGGGCAAGACGCTCGCGCTTTACGTCTTTTTCCTGTTTGTCTAGATATGCCACTTCTTAACCAAAACATATAGGCGTTTTTTGTGATCATCGGGTATATATTTTTTTCTATTTTTCTTTATTTTGAAATTCCAGCAAGACGTTTCACTCGTTAATTTACGCGTTCTTGTTTTGTTTCCGGTAGTAGTATTACTCCTCTTCACCCCAAGCCTTTTTGCCAAATTGTTCTTTTGTCTATTTTGTTTTATGTGTTCTCCACTGACTGCCGAAAAAAATAATTGTATTGTAAGGACTGAGTCTTTAGATCTTTGTGTTTTTGTTGAATGCACCATTGACTTGACATCTTTAAGAATACTGTCTGTAACACGGCCATTTTCAAGTTCCTCTGATGATCGTACTTTGTTCAAACTTTGCAGTGTAGCTACCGATGGTGACTTCGTACTTTCTAAATATGTTTTTAAAATTGACACTCTGCGCACTGGGGTTTGTGGCATTGATGATTTTAGCTTTCTGATTGCTCTTTCATTGTTCTTTCTGATTCTGTTTTGAAACGGCTGGCCTTGTGTTAGTGCTACCTCTTCTTTATTGTTTTGTTTATCACGTCATTTCTTTGTATACTCCCTTTGACGTGTTTTACTTTGTTCGGCTTTTTGTACTGTAAGTCTCTGGTTTCTTTTTCTGATAGCATCTTTACTTTGCGACTTTTGGTTGTTTTGGCCTTTGCTAGATTTATAATACTTTTCATTTTTTTTTCCTTTTTGTAGCCTTTAACCACCGATAGTATTCAAATGTACCTTTAGATGGCGGTCCTATATAATTGAAAAAAAAATACGTTGCGTCTAAAAAGCAAAAGAGGGACAAATTTAAGACATTATACCCACCATGACAATTTAAATACAGTAAGTACAATCTGGAGAGCAGCCGAGATGTGCCAATTATGCTCTAGACGTATGTCAAAACTACAATAAAATTTGAATTATTTTAAAGCATCTTTAAGCTTTTTACATTTATAATTTTACACTGATGATACTTTTGAAGTTTTTTTGAAAAAGTGGGACATTTTTAAGACAGTAAAATGTCCATAATATAACCGCTTTAAAGACATCGGCAAGTGTTCAAATTTATACAATATAATTAACAATCTAGACGTATGTCAAATTTAAAATATTTAACGATTTCATAATAAGATAAAATAACTATTGCATTTTGAAAAAAAATCGTGCCGTAAAAATAGCACATTTTAAGAAATCTTACAAAGCGTACCTTTTTGTGTGACTGCATCCATCTTGTTTTTTTGTTGTTCAATTCACGTGAAATTAACGTGACGTCTTTATTGACGTCATTTACGTCATTACAATATGTATCCCGCCATTTTCGCTAACACTTTACATTTTATGCGACTTTTTATATCTTGCATAAGACCGCCTTGTTACATCTTACAGCGTCATTTTGGGACTTTTTATCTATTAAACTGTTTATTAATATTCGTGTTTTTCTCAAATAATTTATAAGAAAAATATAACGAAATAAAGGCCAGTTTATTTCCGTTACAATAGTATATACCACATGATTCTCATTATAAAGACAGTGTTGACGCTCGGGGAACTCTAACGTGACCCCCAACTTTCGACGTTACGTCCAAAATGTCATTTTCATTTATTTTCTGCGATTTCCCATAAAAATGTTATTCATTAAGATGTTTTTTTTCGTTATAGACATTTCTATGATACCAACCAATTCAAGAAACAAAATCTGAAGTTTCAAGCCAAATTTAAAAAACAAAAACCTTTGCCTCGTGATAAACTGGGAAACGGTGTATTTTTAACTGCGTTGTTTGTGATAATATGGACAAATATCGGTATTAAACAACCATTTAAGGATACAGCATTTAATGAATAATCCTTTTTCGTAACAAAAGAAAAATAGTGCATAGCACCTCACACTATTCGACCGAATTGTTGGAAAGTTAAGTATCTTATTGACCAATTCCAAATGCCACCAACACTTTTGGTACATTAACCACACGTAAACAGGTGTTGGTCAACCAAATTTCAACATGGTTTTGAAAGTTGACAATATTGTCGTTAGCTCGAAAATGACATGAAACATCCATTTGGACAAAAATGCGCAATTTTATTATGATCGCAATTTCTCGTTATTCACGTTACAGACACAATAATCAAAATTGCGTTTCCATACATAATTACAATACACATTTAATGCAAGCGTTGTTTTTCTTCAGATTTATTCTCCTTCAATGAACAAAGTAAACTAGCATCAGTTCCTCGTCCATACCTGATGTGGAAAATAAATGCCAAGACCTGCAAAAGCGTCATAGAAAAAGAACTAAAAACTGATGACAACACCGATTGCTTCATCTGTATAATATCCTCGAGAGCCAAACCCAACGCCACCGTTATTACTGATGGATATAAGGAAGAAAGTATCGGCCATCTGGCAAGTCTCGACAACAACATAATTTCTGAGAATCTGGTCGGCAAACCGAAGGTTTTGATATTCGATTTGTATAAGCCGGATAGTATAAACAAAGGCAATACCAATGTAAGTAACAATAATTGTTTTTGAAGAAAAATAAATTTGTGCGTACAAGATAAAATGCTTGGTGAAGAAAACACGTGCTGTTGACCGCTATGACCACTTTTTGACACAAAATAAAACTGATTTAACATTTTTAACGTTAAATGTGCGCAAACATCTGTTTGTAATTGTACATCAAAAACGAAACCTAAATGCTGAATTATAAACAATTTGCTTTATCCTTAATTAAATATCTTCTAAAACCGTCTGATTGTAAAATGAGATTTCCGACAAATGCGAAAGGAAAATCTATATGCATATATGGCACATGAGTTCAGGAAAACCTGCATCAGGTTGCTGTCCTGACAGCGTTGGGGAAATGCCGACAAAGAAATTCAAACGCACACATTTTAAATACACATCTGTTCCTTTATGACTACGGCATGCGCAGATACGATAGTTTCATTTGTTAATTATAAAAACAAGTTTACTGATTAACAATTAATCGGGATTCAGTGTTAAGCAGGTGCTATCGTTCAAAAACTATTTTGTCAAGTGCGGTTAAGTTTGCTGTATGTAAGGAATGGGGTCGGCACAAGGGTTTGTAAAAAAAGAATATACTTAACTTCCGAACATACGCATAAATGAAACACACTAAAAATCGATCCCGTGAATGTTCGTTCATTTCACTCCTGATCATAGAAAACTGATAATAATGTTCACTCGTGTATCGATTTTTTCTATGATAAAACATACGATCATGCCACTGTTATCAACAGGTATTGGCCCGATTGTTAAAAATCCGATTGTTCAGACTATTGTTATCGCTATCGCTAACTTATAATCGTAAAACTATTTAACGATATCGCTATGAAACAAATTTACAATGAGGTTGATCCATAATGCATTTGCTTTTTCCTCCAATACATTTGAATGCAACAAGTAATACCCACAATGAATAAAACACAATGGTTATCCTATCAGACAACATTTTGTTTTTAGCAGAACAAATAAGAAAAGAGAGTTAACAGCATCTGAAAGAAAAAAAATCATAAATCATTATGAAAAGGTATAGAACCAATTGAATAATGCTAAGGTGCATCTGCACTCTTAACACAAAATGCGGGTTGTTTTGGTAAAGCTGTATCATTTGTTGGCGTTGGGCTTAGCACTGGCAAAGATGTAAGGAACAAATTTCATAACTTGAACAGGGTTGCAAAGTCAGCTGCAATCCAAGAGAGGAAATACTTGAAAGTTACAGGGGGTGGACCACCTGCGGAAAAGCAGTTATAAATAACATTATTAATAGTTAACATTAAAAGGCAGACCTAGGCTTCAGTGGAAATACTGGAGGGCTGGAAAGAGTGATTGAAACAATGAAGGGTAAACGACTACTTAATTCATTGAACTTAATATGTTAATTTACATACTTGTGTATGCACTACCAAATGCTTTTTGAAAATTGTTGCGTTTCTAAAAGATATGCAAATTATCTGTTTTCGCCGATGTAGCAGAGACTCTGTATTGTGTCATCATATCGCGAACAAGCCTTTCACCAATCGAGAAAGACAATTGTGGCAGTTATGATAATATAATTATTTAAAACAATCATTTGTTGTTTCAGATTGGACTAGAAAAGTTGAAAACTCTTTAGTTCTGAATAGAAGATTGTGTTTAAAAATGAAACTATTCATTTTGGTTAATATAATGTTTAAATTAATCTAGTATGGTATACATTTTGAATGCATAGGATTGTAAAATATACATTAACAGTGTGTTATATTGCTGAATAATAATTATATACTAAATATATAATTAACTATATAATACTACAAAACACATATAACATATATTGATACAGGGTTCGATACCAGAAGCTCGGTAATGTTTGTGTCATTTGAAAAAAAAAACCGAAAATTTTGGGCTCACGGCGTCTTAAACTATCACATTGTTCGGAGAAGTAAATATCCAATGATAAAAAAAAACTTTGTAACATTCAAGGTGGGCGTATTTCCTGTGTAATAACATGATAACATTATACACTCATTATGAAACTTGACACCTCTAAACAAGGTTTAGTGTATGATTTTCTGACTATTAGGCATGTTCCTGTATTGTTTATTGTATATTTGATGGCAGTGTTTGTGGTAATAATGACAAGGTCATTTTATGTCATAAAATGAGTCGACTTAGTTCTCTGAACAATATTGTATCTCATTTTGTGTTTCCCTAATTTAGAAATTATCTTTAAATGATTTTTTTTCTGGATTTTTGTAGGAGGAGTCAACTTCGCAAGTAGCAATTCACAGAGACTGGCTATTAGTGTTTGTTCGAAATGCGGGAAAGACGAGTTTCCTAACGCACCTGAGAGAGGAAATGGTGAAAATGCATGACAAGTAAGTTGCTTCATTTGATAGTATTGTTCTTTGTGCCGCGCCGTGCAATTTTGGGCCTCGGTCATCTTTTGACACCATCAGAGAGTACAGGAAAATACTAGCACCTGTGTTGACCTTCAGTCGACCGATATGTGAATTGTTTTATTGGCTTACGCCTCGTGAAATCCGAATCTGCAAAAATCCAATCGAGTCGATTACAACCTACCAGATCAAAACGCAGTACTTATAACCCCTTTATATTGAAATCATCATTTAAACGTCTTGACGCTCGCTCGTTCACTCATTTATTCAGATGATATTTTATATAAGTTCAGATCGTTATGGTCGATTAAAGATTTTTCCATGAAATACATGAAGTCTAATTCTCTAAAGATATCAGATTATGTTTGATTGGTGCTCGAGGACAGTTACGAATGTAGTTTAACGATTAATCTTTCTCCAATCAGCATTATTCACAGCTTGTCAGTATTATTTTCATGATAGCATGTTTAGTCCTTTCATTCATGTGGTACTCACATTGGATGCTTGATATTTACTTGAACTAAAAGGTTGCATATATTCTGAATTTTACCAGCAATCCAGAACGAAAAAGTACCGAGCAAAAACGCTCTAGACTTTTTCAAACGACACTTTTGAAGCCCCATTTGAATGTCCAGCCTGTAATGTTTTAACGCAAAGGACTCATTTAAACATACTAAGCACAAAATTCCATCAGACGAAGTTAATGTATATATACTAGCTATTACTATTTTTCCTTATTCAAACTCGTACAGGAAACTAGCTCCTAGTTCCTTATTCAGCCCTAAGTAAGACAAATGTTCCGTATTCGAGTAAAAAAGGGATCAAGCTCCATGTTCCATTTCCATATAGTTCTTTTATGCACCTGATGGCATTTCATAATTGGCGCAGCTATTGACACACACATATGATGATTTTTATTGATATTTGATACTTCGTTGCCTTAAATGGATGCAAAGGGTAAAAAGGAAATAAAAAAAGCATATTGCAAGGTAACTCAGTACAACATAAGGAACAATTTCCCTATAACTTATTCAAGCTTTTCTATTTTCATACGTTTTTTTATTCACAAAGTTATTTAATTGAAACGAAAAGACAAAACACATTTGACAGACATGCTTTTATGCAGGTATGCAATAATGCATTTAAAATGACGAAAAAATGCACTGGTTCCTTATTCGGAAAACACATAATTAAGAATTAGAATAAAGGATGTATCTTATCGTCCAAGAAATCCATTGGTGTATGAGTGTGTCCGTCTGTGCTTTTATTATCTAACTGGGTGTTGATAAAGGATATCATACACTATGACTATTGCCAATGTTTATCTCATCAACAACATATGTTAATAAATTGTTGTTACCTTTTTCTTGGTAAAGTTATTTTCATGTCAGGTATTTAAACAGTTTAACTAACGAAATATGACAAAAACAATAAACTGATGAACATTTCAATGATTCTTACTTACAATTAACATCTATTTGTTAACATTCTATATTTCAGGCTCGATTTTGTTACAATGCTAGAGCGCGTCAAAGGTAGAAATGTGAACATGAAAATAGTTCATCGGATGCCAGGGAAGTTTTTTTTAAACGGTAATTTTATTAAGCATATCACCGTAATGACTCACAAAAAAAAAGTTCTCATTATAATGTACATATATAATCTCTTATAATAATATCTTATACATATAATATGAAGTTATTGAGATAATCTTACGTGAAATATTTATAATATGCATCATACATAATTCATCACATCATTTAATGATACACACAATTGTTTAGGATATCAGGAATAGTATAAGCAATTATCACTTTAATTAGTTTTAATATAATCGAAATATCAGATGGTTTACTGGGTGATAGTATGACAGACAACTTGAGGAAATTCAATCGATCCAGGCGAACATTTAGATTTAATATAATATTTTATACTTTAATTTATAATGCATTCAATTGAGAACATTTAAACACATAGGTTCTGTTTATCTTTTATTTTGAAGAATGCAAGTATACATAAATAAACAGCGTTAAATCAGCATTTTTAACATACCATCAAAGTGCTCCTTGGAAAGTTATGCTATCATTTTTGGCCCCGTAAAGACTCTGGTTTATATGAGTCAGCTGTTGCAGTTATGCAGTGCGTGAAATAACGTGAATGTAGCGAATTTCTTTCATGATTAAGGATTAAATATTGGGTTTAAAAAGTGAAAAGACAACAGTGAAAATATCAATTCGAGATTTTCACTGCAAAATAAGGAGTGAAATATCAACTTTCAGTGCTAAAAAAAACCTTTGTAGTTACTTGCCTTGATCAAAACAGAACACTGAAACAGTAAATGTTGTTAAAAGAAATGTTTTATAAATTTAGATAAATATATATTTGGAAATTAACAACTTACCGTTTATTACCGGTTATCCCGTTTTTCAAACATTTTTCTGATCTTTAAAGCTGAATGTTGGAACATTTGCTTTCATACAGAACAAATTACAGACAATAACAACTATTTGAACATAAATATAATTTTATATCATCGTTCAAATGTCTCTTGAACTGTTTGCCGTTGAAGTACATAAAATGAGATTTCTGGAAAATAGACACATTAATTAACAGATAATTCGATATTTTTCACCCCACCCACACCTCAAAAGTGTTCAACAAACTAGTTTGGCATTCATTTTTTTTGAAAGTCAAATCTGATTTCAAGCGAAACAGACTGGCCTCTGACAGTAAGATGACTGAATATTAATTTACCATGAAACACATGCAGTTTTAAACTAAGAAGAATGTTAAAAATCCAATGAGTATCCGCATTTTTTTGCTGACAAATTTGACCTTCCAAATTTTCATTCATTAAATAGCGGCGTAGCAATTTGGTTATGTATTCATGCCCAACTTAAAATAAAAGTGTTTTCATTATTTTTGCTACATATGTGCACTTATAAAACTTCACTGTGTACTGTTCATAAAAGCTTTGCACTAAAAAACGAACGAGTATTAAGCTATAATAAAAAATTGCAGATAACTATTTCTCAGCAAAGCGAAAGTAGACAAATTGATAGCTATTATTATGCATGAGGGGTGCCCCACGGGTGTCGGCTTAAAGACAACCCTTTTAAAAAGGGGGTTAATTTAGATCGTGATCATAGAAAAACTACATTTTTTTAATCGTGGCTTCGCCACTCGTGAAAATATGTTTTTCTATGACACTCGTGAGATAAAATGCGATGTTACACTGAAATCAACAAATATTCTCTAGTTATCTAAGTTGTTTATCGGAAACAGATAACATTTCTTAAATATTAACATTTCAGCTGCATTGGATTCGATGCAGATAGAACATATGTAAGTTTTTGGTATTGCTAAAGTGTACGATGTTTTTTTATATCAGTATATGTCAATACATAATACAGTCTATAAATACAAATCACTGTTCAGATGTAACCCACTCCACTTTGTCAAAGTTAGTCACTTTGTCAAAATTCTAAACAATCGGCAACTTACACGATGATATATATATTGAAATATACTGTTGTTTCAGGTCACATTACAACATCAAAGGTAAGTACATGTTTTCCATTCACATTTGGAAAGTTCAGACACACTTATTTCACATTTTATATGCTGAAATATATCTCCATATTTCTGAATTAGTTTATTCCGTATTCAATGAACTATACGTTTATTGTCCTAGTATTAATTATATAAGACGTTGTAGTGTAACGATATTGTTTATTTCATCGACAGTAGTACCACCGCTATCTACTCATGTTTTTATATGCCAAACATATAATGAAAGGGATGTTCTACCAGCAAATATTGTTTTCACAAAAATGTAACATTACTTCTAGTGTGGTATATTTAAAGCCAACTATTAACAGCATAACGGATTGTTTGAAAAGCACACTTCGTTCAGATATAAATTGAATGATTGTATTTAAAAACAAAAATAAATTTTAGCCTAATGACGTAAACAATATTATTCCTTTATAAACAGCATCCGGATCAAGTTTGCAAATCCGGAATTTGTGCAAAATTAATTCCTTTGTTTTCCAACCAAAGTATTTTAATGTTTGTATTTCTAAAATGGGTTCGGTATTACAAATCAGATATAATTTTTGTTTCCAAATATTTGATTCAGAATTATGTATTTTAATATTTAAAGTCAAATTTTCCCATTGGAAAATGGCCTTCCCATTCGAAAATGGCTTTCTCATGGTGTTTCCAATAAAATTGGCCCCATTTAAATTGTGGCAGAAAATAATTTATTTAACCTTATTATTAAATGGAAATAGTCTGTCTTTTGAGAAATATTTTACACTAACCTTATGTGAGATAATGAATTCACTTAAAGTGAAGAACCGATATATTTATTAAGACATGTTTGTGCGAATCTTTCCCGCAAGTGCTTCTTTTCCTTTATTTAAGGTGGACAATTATGAACATTGGAAATATGATAAAAAGGAAAAGATCAATTGGAGAAAAAGTTTAATTTGAAAATGTTTTTTTTTTTAAATATCTTATTTATTTAGCTAATGCAGAAACAATATTTTCGAAATACTTCTTTAACTAAAATTATTAAAACGCAAAACTAAATAATTTAAATAAACAATAACAAGAACAAACGTTGAATATATTATAACCCGGTTTGCGCATGTTTTCTTATATTCGAAAATAAAAAAAAAGCTGCATACCAATGTTTTCAAAGACATCATCAGTTTTTGTGAGTGTGTGCGTTTTCATTTCAATAATTTATTCGAAGCTCGCACTTGCACATATACTTGCTAATATGAAATTATATATTAATTTGAATGTCGTCAGTCATCTTCACTCATACCTTCACCCATTTGATAATTTGGTTTAGATGCTAAATGTGTTGGTTCTGCTGCACTGGCTCATTCGACAACATTAGTGTTCGAGCTGAAGCAGTTGTTTTTAAATAACATCTTCAAAATATTCAAAAGAACTTGCAAGCCTTATTTTTGGATGTGAACAATTAGTAGATATATTCAATGAAGTGTGTTCAACTCGTGTTAATTGTACTTGGATCAGGGGTTTATTGCCATATATGTTTGTGTTAAAATAATGTTCACCTAACGCTCCGTTGACATTTCCTTAAGAATTGAGTACCAACGTTGGAAAATATCAGAACTATTTGTATATTTTACGCCTGAACAAATATTGGGAGTTATGGACGTTAATTATAATACAATTTAAAGAGACTGTATACCAGATTGGCACCAACAACGTTTTTTTTTCTATAATGAATCTTATTATCTAATAGATAGTGTTACGCTTTGATATCATAATTGTAAAAGAGTACCAGAATGTAAAAGAAAAAAATGTGTCGGAGACCTGGTGTCGAACCACTGAGCTAAGAAAGCTTACTCTAATTAGATGAAATAATTAAGCTAAACACCTACTTCGATAATATTACGTGATAACACCGACTAGCCAATCACGCTTAAGGAATGAATTCTACCTGGTAGACATATCCAGTAATATGTTTTAATGGAAACATACGAAATGACTATACTAAAATAAAGTGTAATCTACGTAGTACTTCGATCAGTAAGTTTCAATACATTGTACACATCGATGCTAAGTTTATGTCATTTATTTCGACAATTTTCTTTTTTTTGCTATTTTATCGTACGGAATACAACCCCTTTAAGTTCGTCTTATGTTCATACAAAATTGTATAGGTTCGTTATCAACAGCACGTGTTCAGATGAGCAACATAATTCTTCGATCAATTTCAAACCAATATTGAATAGGTCACCTGTTACATATTTAAAACATACAAAAGCAATTATACCTGGAAATGACCTCCAGCGGATGCTTCAACCCCATATTGCATCTTTTTGGCTAGCATTTTTAACAATATCACAAACATATAAATGTTATGGTCAGGTAAACTCTGAAGATAGGACCACTTTTTGAACATTCTTAGTAAAACACTAGCTGAAGGTATTCACCTTATATTTATGCTGCAGAGCTAGCAGTTGTTAAAAGATTGGCTAGAAATTCATGTTCAGCGTAATATTTAATTATTTTAACGTGACATTAAAGGAGGAAAGTGTTGTGGGTTCAAATCCTTCATGTTATCACTTTTATCGTATTGGAACGAAATCATCCTAACAATGTATAATTAGGCAATACATCTGGGTTAGATCGGCAAGCCCAGTCGGTAAGACGTTGTATAACTGTTATTTGCGTCGGTAGTGGGGTTTTGCAGCTTAAAGTCTAAAGTATGTTTAACTATTATCCTGTTCCCTGCAAGTGAGAGGTCAAACGGTGCTACTGCTTCGTAAAATGTTAAAAAACAATGATGTTAAGCCTGATCATTTCGTAGTGTCAATGCATGATTCTGTATTAATCGAGTGAGTTCCGTTATGATTAAGCAATCAAACGCAATATGTGGAAACAATAATTAGGATTTTATCATATTTATCAACGTGGAAGAAATACTGTTAATTTCAACGGTGGTGCCTTTGTTTAATATCGAAATTCAGCAAACTTATTCCTTTGGGGGAAAAGCGACCGCTCGAATAAGTCTGTTTATTTTGTAATGCATTAACTTTAACCGAGGCTAACTCGGGGTAAGTAGATCGTTTCGTATTACGCCAAGGTCCTATTAATGAGTCGTTTATTCAATAGTTTAAATTAGGGATGCAAACGAATGCCAAAGTTGATATTCGAATGTTCGGTAATACTTTCAAACGAATATTCGATTTCCAAATTACACATTTTAAAACTTGTAGTTAACTATTATATTATTCGCTTAATTTAAACCCTTCTTTGTCGTAACCACTACGCACGGCGGACCCTGAATTTCACGAAATGAGCCTCTGAAATTCCTCATTTCAGAAAGACACAAAGTAACAAATTAGGAACAAAGAAAAAAGCAAAATCATTTCATTTATATTCCTGTGACTTCATATTGTAAGCAACGTGAACTTAGATGGATATCTGGTCAAATGACGTTAATACGCCAGTGAAGGGTCTTTCCGTAGGACGAGCAGCCTCGTTCTGAGATTGACCTGTACAATTAAAATAAAACTATGGAAAAACCAAACCAACTCGGGAGCTATTTTATTGATTAATTGGCAAAGGCATTTCAAGTTACCGAAAATAATTATTTTTTTGTGTCACTTATGTTATTGCCAGTTATTGTATATATTACAGGGACTTTTACAGTACCCGACGATGTATCACTAATTGACATAAGACACTTGTTTCGTGTATTGTCATCATATTCCCACCTCCGCAGTATAGACCAATCGTTGTAAGAACAAGACAAACGAACTTTAAACACAACAACAGAGTTGTAGGCAATATGTTTTTTATTATATATATTCAACAACAAAACATCGAATATTCGAATACCGATTTTGACATTCGAATACCAAACGTTTGGTCGAATATTCGAATATTCGTTTGCATCCTTAGTTTAAATACAGTGCATGCTGATTGGCTTGTTTGGAGTGATGAACAAAAGTTATCATAACGATTCTTCTCCACTTTATAAATATATAATAAAATGACATGTCCGCTTATATTGCAGGATATGTTCGTTGTAGTTTCTTCGGCAATGACGTGTTTGACAAACAAACGCAGTTAGAATCGATTGAAGTAGACAGAGGTAATATACGTGCTTATTGCGCTTATTGGACGTAAATGTAATATGGCGAACTTCTATTCTATTTATTGATGTAGATCCAAGTTTGGCATTGTTATTGAATATATTTTAAGACATTTCATAACCATAACGGAATTGTAATCCTTTGAAACATAGAAAATGTGCGTTTTGCATATCCACCCAAACATTTCGCCATAAGACACCAATTGCTATTACGCCAAAGTAAACATTGTGCACTTCTATAAAATAATTATATTTTGACTACTGTATTTCTTCATATCCTAAACGTTACAAATCACTATTCAAAATGATTCAATACGTTATATGAATTAAATTCTGCTTTAGAGAAATGTGTAAATAAGATTTCGGCTTTAGACACTTGGACGCGGACAATCAGTTGACACTTTCCAAATATGATAATAATAAAAAACTGTATACTTTGGAAGTATAATTGAGGATACAGCTACCTGTTGACGTATTACAATACATTGAAAAAAAAATCTTTTTTTCTCAATTTTATATCCACTGACAATATATGTATTGTTCTTACAATACTACATCTTTTTTCAAAACTGTGTCAATTATACAATAATTAATTTGACTTGAAAAGGGCACCCACGTTATTTCCAATAAAACATTTAAAATTGCATTGACTAAATTGTCCAGTACTTTATTTTGCAAATGTCATAATTCCTTATTTAAATTATTTTTCCAACCACATAACCACTTTCATAAAACCATCCAAAATCTAGCCGATTGACAAATTACACTGGCATTTTCTTGATTAAATTTAATTGTATATCACTCAATATTCTTAAATTGGGATTAAAAATGGCGGACAGGTAACACGGAATCTACAGGTAGTGGTTAAAAAATTGATATTAGACTTGATTTCTGTACTTTTATGGACTACTAGTTTCAAATATTGAACAAATCGTTTGGAATATCAAATATTTTTTTGATATGGCTGAAAACAGTGAAAGTTAAACACAACATGAAATGGAAAATGAAGATTTGTTCGGGTTGGAGAGCAAACAGTGGCAACTAGCAGGACGTAATGGACTACCTGAAAATATAAAATGTGTGTTTTTTTTTTTTTAATACAGCCATGAATTGTATTTGGTAAGCAAAACAATACTAAGATCAACATTGCTTTACCCTATAAACCTTTCTAATACTTCGATTTCGCCGTTTTAGTGGGGTGGGAATGGGACATTATCATTAAAGTTTGACACGTTTTTACTGATAAGAATATAATGCATTAGTAGTACATTTGGTGAAATAATTAAATTTCACATTTAATACATATGCATTTTGTATTATTGTATTATGTAGACATTATAGTGAAGACCCAATTTTTCAAACATCATTACGAAACTATGAATTATTTGATTCTTGTGCAAAGATGTTTATTGTATTTTTCCGTTTAGTTATTCCAGTGCATCAGTATATAGTGCATAAGTTAGGCGTCTTTTATGATATGCTTATCAAATCCTATATATACAGTTGTCAATAATATGATAGAGTATAGTATGTAATAGGTACGTCTATGTATGTTTTTATGATATGTATATCAAACTCGAGGGTAAAGCTGCTATTTATTTGATACAATTTTTCTTGTTTATAGTTTACTTGTTTGTTATTTGAACTTGTATACGTAAGCCATTGTATTCGATTTATTTGATCACGGGTCATGTTAGCCTATTTCAAATATATATTGTGTGTTATATTTCCGTGAATTAACTTTTTTTCCTCTTCTTCTTTTGGCTAGCATATTTGTTATGTTTCATTTTGAACGCTTACATTTTCAATTTTAAATTTATCAGTCTTAAATTTAGAAGAAGAAAAAGATTCAATTAGGCAAATTCACCCGTAAAACTTTATAGACAAGTGATAATCCATTATTGCACAAACAACACACGCCAGCGAGCACGTGCACTTCTAACCGAATTTTTATACAAAACATAAAAAATGTTCGATGCACGGGCAAAATTAACACAAGCAAGCAATTAAAATATAGTGTGTTGTTGTTTGTTAATATTTTGAAATCAGTATTATCGAGAAAAAAGTGCAATGTATAAAAATGAGTGTAATCAGAATATGTCCTTTCATTTTTCCCGGTGAAAATCATAAGCAGTTACAAAAATGTGCTTTGCTGAATTTTGTTTTGAATTTACTTATTCTGTTGGAAAATGTTAATTTATTTCATTCAAACACTGATGCTTTTGAATATGTTACTAGGCTTTATCAACTCAAGCCGTGATCCCATATAGAATATCTGTCAAATAATATGATGCAAAACAATATTTGCAGATTTCTTAATTCATATTTATTTCTCAATGTGAAAATAATTGAAAAGGTTTGCTATTGTATTTTATTTTACTATTTGAAACAAACGTAATATAAAATATTTGTCGTTTTTTATTTAAATTACTATTAAATTGTCCATTGAATCTGTCTTCTGTTTTTGACAACTATAATATATTATATTTGTATGTTTTTGATTATTTTTCTTTCTATTTTTCTTGTTTTAGAAAACGTCTTTAAAATGAATGACGAGTTCCTTTTTTCTTCACACGAACTTAAATCTGAACATGAAACGATGAACGTCTTTCGGAATCAGTTGAACAATGAATGTGGTTGCCATATATTCGTGTTTTCGTCGCATGGCACGCCAGATGGAATTATAACAAAAAACAACGAAATAGTGCGATTCACCGAGTTCATTAAAGAAATAGCAAAACGTCCGACGAATATTCCGGTTGTTCTCGTATTTGATTGCTGTCGATATGAGGAAAATCGAGGGGATGCGAACACCAGAGAACAGCAATATGGAGAGCTTGTGGTAAGCACACTTCCATACTTGCTAAGATATAGCATACGTTATAAGTATATTTATACATCAATACTTGTATTAAAAAGTGTTTGTATTCGTAAATAAAAATATGCTATTTGCTTAACTTGATTTTTAAGCCAGAGCCAAATCAAACACAGACACTCGAATTGTCAAATCAAAACCCTAGTCAGTCTTGTTTGCTTCAAAAATAAGGCCAGAAAGTGTTCATTTAAGAGTGATAGAGAGTTAGTTTAATAGAATCATGTGTTACTTATTACCAGATGATGATCAATAAGGGAGCTTTAGGCCATTACCCCACAATTTTGTCAACACAGTAATGGACATTTAATGATAGAGCAGTCAATCCAGGTTAATTTCAACTGACCTTTCTCAAAGACTTTTGTTGTTCAAGTGTGTTTTACCTTGCCAAAGAGTCTTAACCTCAAGTATCATTGTTCAAAGCCTATGTGTATCAAACTAATACATACACATTTCAATCAAAACATGTTCTGCTATTTTACATAATCTCCATTGCTTGAATTTTGTGTTGTTGTTTTTTAACGGCAGAAAAGATATCAATAGTTTTCAAAATTACAGTGTGAGATTCAGAAACATATTCTTATGCTCAGTAAAAAAAACCCAGATTTATTTTATGTTTTGACAGTTTCAATAAATAATCTGCAGTTGCTAACCTTAAAGCCGTAAACTGTCCCACGCATAGCAATATTTGTAACACGTACTACTTTGTATCATGCTAACATCGAATACAATTCGTGATCATTCCACTTTGTGTAATCTAAACATTGTTTTTTTAGAGCAAATAACATATCGGCCCCGTTTAACTGAATAACATTATTTTACCAATAATGTTTCATGAACAAATAACTGCATGTTAAGATTAGGAACCTACGCTTGATAAACTTATATTATTGACATAAAAGCATATAAATGAACTATTTTTAAAAATAATAATAAGCTTTGCTACCTACATCTATCTGCCAATCATAACTGCTCGGTCTTCTCTGGCAAGCTCGAGTGATAGGCCTCGTAAATAGTTCATGTAATATGTAGTTACGACTGTCTAATTTGTTAAAAGGCAATCCGGCGAATGACCCTTTGTTATCTTTCCTCGCAAAGATGACCCATGATACAAATAATATGAAGTTAAAGCATTTTGTTTTAATATGTTGCATGCAATTATTCACAATTTTTCAAATAGGATATGTAAAACCAATATTGTTATGGCTTGCATTGTTCCAGAGTGTTGAGGAAAAAGCACTGCAGATGAGCAACATCATAGTTGTGTATGCAGCTATTCATGGTTATAAATCGTCAATGGACAGGCAAAGAGGATCCTATTTTATTCAAGAAATGTGCAAAGTCTTCAGGAATCATCGACTGAAGTAGGCTTCTATATTTTTAAATGTTCAACTTAGTTATGTTACACCGGTTTGATTTTATCATGTATGAACACTAATTGTTATGTCAACAGCTTTCATGCAAAATTGGTGTGTGCGAGGAAAACTAGGCATTCGTCTCAGTGATATAACTTAGTACATAAACTAGTGTGTATCTCACAAAATGCAATTTATCATATTGTTCAACAGATTCGAACTTCTCTGAAAATAAAAAGGAATATATTGTTCACGTCACATGTTGTGCAAATTTAAACGAAACGAACTGTTGTTCAACAGTTTATGTTGTTTATTTCTATCTCTATCGTTTGAATGACGTAAACTGATTGCAATGACGCCATAGTATACATTTGACATAATGCGACAACTTTTTTTTATATACAATTAGATAAGACGTTATTTAAAAGTTGTAAATGAAAATGATTTAAATGCAATTAAACTTAAGCAAAACAAATGAAAGGGTATATTAAGAAACAGGTTTTATGATTGCCGCCATTCAAACAACGTGTGTCAAGTTTTATGCTTTTTTTTTCTTTTTCTTTACTGTTGGACAATCTCTTAGACGATTCAAATAGACCAATCTCATTTTTATTCAATACACTTATTGATACATTTATCAAGAATAAATCTGTCTCAGATAATTACAGTAAAGCATATTGCAACCTGTTTTTGTTTCTTCATTGGTAAATACAAACCAATTCGCTTGCCAACCAAGAGCTTTTGGCTGTTAGGTGTTTGCCAGAAACAAGCCATTCAAAACAATAACTAAATAAATTATCGTATATCTTTAAAATGTTTGTAGGACTTCGAAAATACATCAAAAAAATGTGTAATAACGTATGATGTGTTGACGTATTCTCATTACAGTTAAATTAACGTATTCTTTTAAAGAAACGGCGAGACAAAATGCGTTTCCTTTTGAGTAATTTTGTGATTTTACGAGGCATACGGCATTATATGTGGTTATATATATAATTGAATATGAATACACATGCATCTATTCTTTTAATGCCGCTAAACTTGTGAGCAAATGCACATTTGTATTATTGGTAAAATATAAAATATTCTGAAAATAAAGATATTGCTACTAAAATGAGTGGTAGAAATTGATGCCGTAAAATTATGCACGGACCAATATACAGTGTTGTTGTTTTTCTACATAAAACTCTTATTTCTGTAAAGTTTACTCTTCCAATTGGACTTAAACTTCTAAAATATGCTGCGTACTTATCATAAAAGACTCTCTGATTTTACGTCAGAAAAACACCCGTAATTGTTAATTTCAAAAATACGAAATAACGACGCAATTTCAGCGTGATGTGCTTAACAAGCAAACTTACGAATTAAAAAAAATAACATAACTCTGACTGTGACATTGAGGAATGCATTGTTTATTGATGTTTTATAACTCTTAAGTTGTTAAAAGTGTTTCCTAAAAAAGGTTTTTTATTGACTTGGCAACCATCATTTCCTTTCAGAAATTAATTTAACGGCTACCGGCAAAGAACCTATATATCAAAACATTTTTGCTTCTTAGGAAATAAATATTTAGAAATTACATCCGTTTAATGTGTTTGCAGAATTGTTAAATTGTTTAAACTTTATGTAGATATGACTTTTAAGATGGCAGCCATAATATAATTGATAATTTTATCTCTAAATATGGCATACCAATTGAATAGATAGAGGTGAACATTTTAATGTATAATTCTAACGTTCCATTTGTACCTTAGACGATCATTCTACATTGACTAGGGCCATTTCAAGAAAAAAGAACAAAAGATGGGCTTTGCTATAAAAATGATTCGTGTATGTGATGCGATTTGCAAATGAAAATTATTACAAGTTGAATATCTATTTCCATCAGCTGATTTGTTTTGTAATCATCAACATAATTTGGTAAACTGTTAGCGTGTAGGTTGGGGTAAGGAATAACTCATGATAAATTAAATTTGGACACCAAATTCAGTATAGTCGCCACTTGTTATTGGATAAGCTGCACATCGGTAGGTTTGCTCTTAGTAGGCCCAATTCGAGAAATCATGTGATTTTTTTGTCGCTGACTTGGCACCATGGATGACGCAAAATGGTATGTCTTGAGCTGTGAAGGCTTTATAAGAGCTTCATATGTTTTCTTTGGCTTTGGACTGGCTTTATGGTGGTCTTTTTGGCTATGAGTAGGCTAAATTAGAGCTGTGCATGTGCTAATTTGGCTCTGATGACGCTTAATTTTTGCCTAAATTGAGTTTATTTGCAAATGATAATTAAAGCTGTCCATGGGCTTGTTTAGCTTTAAATTTCCGTTATAATGCATGAGATGTGGCCAATTTGTAACTGTATGAGCCTGTTCAGAGCTGTTTGGTTTGCTCTGCACTGACTTTGTTTTTTTAATAGTTGCACAAATGTGGTCTAATAGAGTTAAGTAGGGCTGCACAGAGCGAACGGTCAATATAGTTCTTTGATTTGGTGAATTTGCGACTGATTGGGCTGAATTATAGATCCACATATAGCTAGTTTATGTTTAGTTTTGAAGGATTATGTTGGTTGCCTAAATGAGGTATTGTTATCACTGAGTAGAATTAATTAGAATATTGCATGTGTTTGCATGGTTCTTAAAGGGTATAATAATTGCTTTTTTATTTGCACTGAGTGGTTGTAAGGTAAGCTGCTGATGAGTTTGTTTAAATCTGAATGTGGTTTATCGTTGTTTACATTGGCTTGTGTTGGAACTTATTTGGTTTATGTAGAATTACACATATTTTATTGTCTCTGTGGTGCCTTGTGATTGCCAAAATGTGGTGTATTTGGGTCTGAATTTGCCTAATTAGAGCTGTACGTTAGTTTGTTTGGTTTTAGACTTGATTTTTGGCTGAACTAGAACAGTACATGCTTTTGTTTGGTTTGACTATTACTGCATTTCATAATTGCCAACATCTGCTATATTTGTCACAGTGAAGGTGTTATATGAGCAGCATATGCGCTCGCATTAATCTATATGGACTTTATGGTTGTCAAAGTGGCGGTATATTTGACAGTTGGTACGCGTAATTAGAGCAGAACATGGGTTGGTTTGCTCGGAAATAGGAATTTGGTTACCTACTATGGTGCAATTGGTACAAAATTACCTGAATTTGAAATGCACTTGTGTTTGTGTGGTTATGGATGTCGTAATTGCAGTCGCAATGAACTGATCGAGAACTAGAATGATTTAAGTAATAATGTTTTTTTTCTATAATAAGTTATGATTGTAGTCATTATACAATCTGTGGTTATGAAGGCTGATCAAAATGCTGCTCTGCTGTTTGCTTAATACATTATTGTTTTGAGTGTACCTTGAGTTGACTAGGAACTGGGTAAGATGTGGAAGAGCCCTTCCGTGGTACGTTTGACTTTATGGTATCACTTGGGTAAACTCTTTATAGGATTGATTCACTTGTAGTCTCAAATTAAACAAACCTATTGGGGTTCTTATGCACTCGTTATAGCTTTATAGAATCCTTTATTGTAAGTGTGGCACAATGTGGACTGATAAAAGTTGTATTTGACCTACAGTGGTGGAAATGTCAGTTGGTGAGAGGTAGATTGGGATTGCATTGGCCAAGATAAGGTTAAATGGGGTCTATTGTTACTTTTGTAGATCTGGTTTTGTGTTTGAATGATAATATGTTTGGCTTGATGTAATCAAATCATATATCATTTTCTAAATCAGTTAGCCCCTGTAAGCAGACATAATTTATTAATTAGTAAAATATGCAATGAACGTATTTGATATTAACCATGCCATTGAAGCCGTCAGTAAGATATGTGAACTTAAACCACAGTATGAGATAGTTACTTGCCTTACATTCAAATACAAGTATGAGTGTCACTAGCAGAATTTGCCATAACAGCAATAGCCGTTCTGCGACCACATTTAGTATATTTGATATTTCTTATTTGAGGTGATGTTTCGTACTCTGACAATCAAGAGGACAATTTTGTTTGTAACTTTGAGATACACTTGCAGAAAATTCCAGGGTTCAAAGGGATAAGGTGCCAATTCCGATTTCCACAATTTGAGTAAAACGAAAAAAAAAAATACGAAAATATTAAATTCCTTCCTTTTTCGTAAATACTATGTTCATAGTTTGCTAAGTCTAACTAAAATTATTATCGATATTCACGTTGTGAACGGTAAAAGACAAAGTAGATGGTAAAACACATTATTTTTGCATTTTTTGAAAATATGCAAATGGAATTAGATACAAATGTGTTAGTATAAATGTTGTTATATCCAGTTGGCACTGTTCAAATTAATTTATGCAAGAAATATAAGGTGCCAAGTGCAGATAGCACCTTTTGTCTCTATTTTATTTAATCAATTGTGTGTAATTCTAGAAACAAAAGGGGCAATATGGAGTTAAACCCTTTAACTCTTTTTTTAGAAAACCGTATAACTATAGTACACATCCAAAAAGATATATATTTAGATCAAATAACAACAAATATATGCATGTGGTCCTATCTTAATTTAAACGTTTAATGCATATCACATACATACTAAAAGATAAGGTATACTTTAACACTTAAAGTATTTCAGATATGTTTCCATTGTAGTGTCCAGTTATTCATTGTACGCAGATTACTATCAAAATTGATAAGTGTATTACATTTAATATCGATATATATATATATATATATATATATATATATATATATATATATAGATTGATAGAACTTGTCGATCCCATCCGTTGTCTCTGGTTGTAGAACTTTGATCCACATGAGCTTCTGCAGAAATATTTGGTGTGACACAGGAACCATTTACATTTTTACAGCTTCATTCAGTTGACAAATGCGATAGCTCGCTCTAGTAAGAATTATTCTGATCCTCAATAAAAGTCGTGTTATCCAATGTTTTATTCAAACTGCGTTGCTATCAGTCACAATTTTTTGGATCCATTCCGCTTATGGCATATCATCAAGATCTTCAAAACATTGTTTTAAAATCTTGTCCATATCTTTGTTTAGCTAATTGCTTAACCTATGTGTGCCTTTTGTCTTGTTAATTGATTTTGTAATACTTCAAATATGCTAGCAACTCTTAATCTATCAATTTCTTAATGACATCATACCCATCAGAGAAAAGTCCCGGTTTGAATTACTTGGGGTTTAGCTTTTAGTTAATTTTTTTACTGATATTTTGTTTATTAAATTTCCTCATGTTAATCATCCTTGTGTAGTTCGTTTTATTCTCAAACAGTGCTGTTATGTTATCGTTATTATCTTTAATGAGATACTTTTCTCTATCAAGAACGTTCATAGTACGATATGTTTATTGCATAAAACATTATTGACTTAATACGATATTGCATAATTATATTGAATTTAAAACCATTGCTGGTATGATGATTTATGTCAAACTTGATAACTTATTATTCAGTACTGACCGACCAGCCAAACAACTCGATTTCTTCCATTTACAAAAAAAATGAAAATTTGAGATTTGCGCAGTTTCAAGATAGAAGAGTTGTATTACACTTGCTTAAGTAATACTGTTAAAATATTTTTACTTAAGAATGTTAGTGGAACATGATAAAACATTGAGATAATCAACTATCAATGCAAGCAAAGAACAATTTTAATCCTATAGTACAACTTCATTGTTTTCAGTTATTTAATGTTATGACAAACATGAACCTAAAAATAATCGTTCACCAGTTAAAATCATGCATCCCGACATAATGTGTATGGAACACAAACATATTCTAAACATGGACCCATTTTTGATGATAATTATCATACAATATATCGTATTTAACCCCAGCGTGACCGATAAGATAAACAATTAGCCAGAACAGTTCCTGGGAAAAAAATACAACTGACTGTAACACATATTTTATTAAATAAATTAAACCTAAACTTATAAGAATATTGTTCTAAGTAAAATTAAAACCTTTTCCACTCTGAACATTTAACATGTTTTTGGCATGAATGTACCAACAGCAATAGAACCCTTTTTTCCTGAACAAATATTCCCTGAAAGTAGTTAGCTCAAATTAATTCTATCAATTTTGCCCATGTAAGGAATGAACTTTATCTAGAAAATTTACCCAAATTTAAAGGTACATGGTATTCTTGAAAAAAATGTCATATTTGACCAAAGTTGATGTTAGCATTTTTTATCTTTAAATCCTCGAAATAGTTCTCATGTGAATATTCATCCTCATAATATTCAAGAAAATGTCCATATTCAAACATAACAAAGAACTTAATTTGCAATTTGTGGCGGCGACTTTTGACGCCGTTTTGACGACTTTTGAATTATTGTTCCACGCCAGACCTTTGCAATTGATACATTTACCATATATGTTGCCGATATTTTGTATAAATCCTTTTATGTAAGGTCAATTTTATACTGTTACTTCACGTTCTCTTCAAATCATTTCAATTTATTACTATAAGCATGAGATGTAAACACTTCTAAATGTTACGGCATTTCATAATTATTTTCCACAACAGACTCTTTAAGAACGGTATCTGTGATATATATATAGACATAATTATAACCTCTTTCAAATGTTCAATGTGCACTGTATATAAAGTCCCTCGTAAATACGCTGTTTTTCTTTGTTACTGGGACAATTGTTTGCATGGGACTCAAAAACAGCATTCTTATTACACTGCGACAGTTTTTACCTAGAGTGTAAATTGTTCATGATGAAGAAACAATAGTCGAAGACAAGTCATTAAGTTTTGTGCATCCTTTACGTATACATTACCATGACCTTTGCCACTATATATTATGCATTTAATTTAAAGCAAACAATTATTCAGTGTAATGGAATTAATATAAAATCAGGAAGTGTTGACTTAAGGTGAACAAGTAACCACTTTTGATTTGAACGGGTCAGTAATAATACAGGTACTAAATCTAAATATCCCGACATATCCTTAGCCAGAAATGAAACATAGTCCATCCGATAGCTGGGATATGACTCGCGTTCCAGCAAAAAGAGCAACAAAAGCTTAAAAATGCTGATATCGTAATTGATACTATGAAGTTGATATCTTACAGCCTCGACTTCTTCTCAATGATGGAATGTGCAAACAAGGCGATATGCAACAACACCGATATCGTAAGCCAGACGTGCGTGGAAATAGAGAGTCAGCTGACAAAGAAGCTATTCCTCTTCCGTATGTTTCTTTATTTTATGTATTCTATTGTTTATTAAATTTCCTCATGTTTATCATCCTTGTGTAGTTCGTTTCATTATCAAAGAGTGCTGTTATGTTATCGTTATTATCTTTAATGAGATACTTTTCTCTATCATGAACGTTCATAGTACGATATGTGTATTGCATAAAACATTATTGACTTAATACGATATTACATAATTATATTGAATTGAAAAGCATTGCTGGTATGATGATTTATGTCAAACTTGATAACTTATTCTACAGTACTGACCGACCAGCCAGACAACTCGATTTCTTCCTTTTACAAAAATGAAAATTTGAGACTTGCGCAGTTTCAAGATAGAACAAAATGTGTTAGATTGCGTCCAAAAAGTATAAGAACGAATCATGAAAGAATGATGAAGAGTTGTATTACAGATGCTTAATTAATTCTGTTAAAATAGTTTTACTTTAGAATATTAGTGGAACATGATAAAACATTGAGATAATCAAATTGTTTTGAACCCTATGTTATCTATCATAAACATATATCAATACGTAACGCCCTGGGTCGTTATCACTTCATTTGGTCGATACACCACTGAAATGCAATAATTATTTAATATGTATATTTTTTTGTCCGCATTCCTGCCTAAATAGTTTACTTATATATAAACTTATTAGCCGTTTGTGTTTATATTCCCTTCTTCTGTACGAATGTGTGCTATTTAAGTGTAATAAACAACAAGTTAAAATCATGTTTCCCTCTCACAAAGGTGAAGTTCTAAAACAAAACGCGTCGTTTATAATACCTGATTCGCCGATCCGTCAATTAAATTATCCTCTTAAGGAAATAATTATCAGTTGTCGTAAATCCGATTCATTTATGTATAAACTGCCGCGGTTCTGTTGGCTCAGTTATTTCAAAAGTTGTACTTCAATGAAACTTGGCTGAAACAATCATGACTTGAGATTAATAATGTTTATATAACAACCCCTAAGTAGGTGCAATCTTGATATCACAATATAAATTGAATTCGATTGGTGAGAGGTATGTGTTAAATCCAAAATGCATTAGTGAACCAAGTTATGCAATATTGTATTGAGACAAAGTCTTTACTTGTATCACTAATGAGTTATATGAACTTTGGCTAATATATGTAGCTACTCATGTTGAAAGTTAGTATATGCCCAGTCTAAATTCCAAAATCTATACACAAGCAGCAAAGTCTGTAACGGAAAAGTTAAGGTTTCATCTGAATGTATTTTTGTGTTGCTACTTTGATCCGTTTGATCAACGGCTGTGTTACATGTCAAAAGATATGCGAACAATTTTGATAACTTGTTTTACGTTGCTTAGTAAAGCCACGTGGACGATAGATTGCTTAGCAGTTTTGACTTTCTTTTAACACGCCGACAATTGTTTATCTAACATTGATGCCACTTAATAGACCCAATTAAACTGATAATGCTGTGTTCATACTGTACATGTACTTTTGTCACCAGAGTACCATACCTTTCATTGGATAATATTTGCATTTATAATAGTCAGTGTGTGTGGCTAGCGTAACAAGTAACGTGATCCATCTGGGTTATATACCGTGAAATTAATTTCTGCAGAGCTCTTTGATAAAGCAAACTTTGTTCTAGTGTTATTAAAGTGATTTTTATTCCTAAGCTGGTAATAAGATAAGTTGCCAGTCTTGCAACTACAATTGTTTTCAGTTTGATAATGAACTAACAAGTCTGCTTAATTATGATTTATATTCCAAACTTATGTTTTCAGGGACGGTGCCCGATCAGGAAGCTGGAAAAAGATAAATTCAATTGGGCAGGGTTTTTTTAACCTATTTTAAATAAAAGACTTACCGATCGAGTGAATATGCCTTTGAATTTGAGGAGGCTTGTGTATATGTAATTTCTTATAAGCAATCACTTTCTTACCTATATTTATATAACAAGCTACAGATACTAGCTCAGTAGCCAAACTTTGAACATAAGCCCCGTTTAATGGCACAGGGTAAACGCCAAAGACATAGAACTAAAAAAATACAAACAAGGAACATGGAACAACAGCACAAAACACCACAAAAAACATAGTGCAGATATACTAATATAATGTTAGTGGTATGAATAACAAGGGAACCCTCATAAATATTTTAGATGAGTTGCTTTTTTTCATATTGCAAATGCTAAGGCATAGGTTAGGAAAACATATATATTTTTAACAAAGCTTATGTCTGTATAGATAGCAAGCCTTCACCTGATTATGAACGTAAAATCCTAAAACCAATTTCTCGAAACACGATTCAGCTTGGTATATCTGGATGTTTAATTACTCCTCATACAGAAACAATATTTACTCGCTTTAGCAGATGGCTTGACGCATCGTTATTTTTTTCGTTTTCTTGGCATATTGTCTTGTTTTGACTTGTTGTGCATTTTTGTTTTTGATGATGTGTCTATGCATGTACGAGGATCATTCATTATGTGATTCTAAACCATTATTTCTATTGTTATATTCTGAAGTCTGTTATTTCTTATATTTATACGACTTACGAAAATGATCAAATTCTGACAATTTAAGATGTTAACTGGTTTACGATTTCCGGCAAATTGTATTTATGTTATTGCATTATAAAGACATTATTTCAAAGGTTGGAACAATGAAACATAATGATCTAATGATTTTCTGATATGTACCCTATTGAAGAACCGTTTTCACTATGTATCACGTCTTTGCAAATATTGAGTTTTGTTTAAGAAATCAGTATCGTTTTCAAACATACCACTTCCATTTCAAGTACTTATATTTTTAAAATTATAGTCATAGCTCAATGGCAATACTAAAACTCCATGAGAAAAATCATCAAATATATCTTCTGAAATTAAGTGGGGGTGACAGGTCTGGAATTGATAATTCGGAATTAATGTTTAAAAACATCTCCTCAATTGTGGCATTTTCGGAATGCAATTTTTGTATTAATATTTGACGACAATGACATGAAGTATTACTTCAGTTGTCTAACATATTGAATGATCCTCATATATTTCGGCAATTACAAATCTTAAAATGTATAAACTGTAAACAAATATTGTAAAAATAAAGAATTGATTATTAAATTAAAATGATATGTTTTATACGCATGTTTTCCTTATTGTTTTCTATGTGATAACTAAGGATATGTACTCACCTTATATGAAACGATCTAGTACTAAAATATTGAAAATTAAGTTTTTTTAAAAAACAACAACATTTAAATGAATAAGATTTTCAAAATATATAACAATTTATAGTGTAACACCTATAATAGTAAAAAGAAAAATGTTAAAATATTATTAAGCTGCTTCTGTCATACGTGCCTTGCTCTTTTGTTTTACTGCAGAATATAAAAATATATAATAACATGTCTAATTTGTATCTCATTTATGCAATGATTATTTATGTAAAATATGTGAAAATTATATAGATTGTTTAGCCAGTGTTTTATTTTAAACAGATATACATTATCAAGACATTTTGTTTGTGTGGTTTTCTGTATTGATACATATGGCTATATCATTACCAAAAGTGAAACGGTACAGTACACAATACTCCAGCAAACAAATAGCTATTGCAATACGAATATTTATATCCCATGAACCGCGTAGTTCACTATGAATATTTACATTACAATGATTTTATCAAAACACAGTCCTACTTTTTCGTATTGCTGTATAATACTTATAACAAGTATCGTATTGGTTATGAAACTACGGTTATTGATGTTTGATGGAAAATTAGTAGTATCGTTTCCTTTTAAATGAGTGAATATAAAATAAATGCATTTGATTAAATTTGTATGTCTTCTCATAATAATGAATGTTCGTACATAATTAGGATATTTAAGACGAAATCAAATTGATATTGTTCGATTTAATTTAACCGGAAAAATCGCAGCGGAGAGTATTTGGATTAATAATTAATTATTGAGATGTACATGCAATCATTTGGAACGGTCATAGGGAAAAAAATGTGTGTATTGTCTTTAAAACAGATGCGCTGAATCAGTGTTGAACATGATATTACTACTTTGTAATGAATTTGTTAATATGTTAAATATATATAAATATATAATGATTAAATATGAATTAATTTACTAAAAATAAAAATCAATAAAAAAGGTCAAACCACTTTTGATTAACAAAATGTTGTTTTGTGATTAGTATCTGCTTTTCATCGTTTATTTTTTTTTTTTTAATTTTCTATTAGTTTATTATATGAGCCGCATTGCAGGGTGTTGGGAATTGACCGTAAGTTTAAAATACGTTAACAGCATCATGGAATGTCTTTTTTTCTGTGTTTCAGAGTCGCTTCTTCTAAACATTCTTCTTAAATATGTAGGCGTATGTATTTCATGGCGACTTCGGATATCGTCGCAATTTGCTTTGACTACATGTATATTGTTTGCATTAATTGGCCTGAATGTTTTGGACTCTAGCAATGATTCATTAAACGTTTCGTTATTTATGTTCCTTAAGGATTCCGTGAAAAGATAAAGAAGATAACAACTCAACGTTAAGCTAGTTTGAATATCATATACATGTTAATGATGTGTGTCATTTCAAACATTGTACATTCGTAATGGCGTCATGTGTTAATTTTATAGTGTAACTTTCACAGTTCATGGCTTTAATTGATAACATCTATCTTACGAAATTTAAAGATATCATTATAATATCAACTGTATCACTTCCTGAAGTTTTATGACTTTGAGGTATCTTAGAAAACTATAAAAGCAATTGTATGTCTAAAGGCTCAAAATCGTGCGATGCGGCTCATAAGTGTTTTGTGTGTGAATGCCGTATATGTAGTTGTGAAATATATTCGGAATAAATTTTATATCTGAGACTCTCTGATACCACAACCTATTGTGGTATGTTTGTATACACACTATCGTCTACGATTGGATAGACACCTATTTTATAGCTATGGTATTTACATAAGATCACGATATGTGTATTCTATCCTTGAAACTTTCTGATGCTCATATTAAACGGAACCCAATTAATTGATTGTGTATTTCACATACTGAAGATTATTTCGCTTTATTTGTTCCGTTATTATTCAATAACTCTCAGTTCAAATTTAACAAAATATCTATTTTAGAATATGTTTTACTTCGGTATAAGGAAAAAGTTAAAGCAAATAGAGATCATCCGAAAGTAAACACAAACTTTCTTTAAAATTGCAAAATAATTTTTTAACGAACCTGAAATACCGTTTTGGCACCAAGGACAATGCATATGGTTTAATCCAGAGCTGTGGCCCTTGCTTAAAATGTGTGTATGGTATCAAGAAACATGTGCTCCAAGTTTCATTTAAAAATCTTAAAAGGTAATTAATGGATTAATGGCTAGTCCCATAGAGTCGAAAGCTGCCACAAGTGTCAATAGACAATAATCAGTTTCGACGTGAGTGACTGATGATGCTGCTGCTGCTGCTGCTGCTGCTGATGATGATGATGATGATGATGATGATGATGATGATGATGATGATGATGATGATGATGATGACGATAGTTAAACTAGAAAATAAATGGTCAAATCTTTTAAATAATATCTAAATGTATTTATAATTCTACATAATAAACACTGTTTAGTAAACAATCCTTTTTGAACAATATACACATATATATATATTATATATATATATATATATATATATATATATATATATATATATATATATATATATATATATATATATATATATATATATATATATATATAAATATATATATATATCTACTAAGGGCATTATGTAGACCGTATATATTTTACGGCATTAAGGAGACAATTTGTATATTTTTTGTTTTATACTTTATTTTGCTTTTTTGTTGATAATTTAGTATTGAAATGATCATTTATTATGTGTACAAGATTTAGGATTCTTAAATAAATTAACAAAAAATTTACGTAATTTGCGGTCTCCTTAATAATTTGTAAGTATGTTGCAGGTTTTAAGGGGACAGGTATATATGTCGAAGGGTTTATGGAGACCAGTGTATATATTATATTATTTTTGAGGCATTAAGGGGACCATCCATATTTTATGGCATTAGGGGGACAAATTATATATATCTTACTTTTGACAGTGAAGGCTCCCGTAACCTTAAGAGACAACTTTGTAATAGTATTTTTTTTTATAATTGTGTGTAATAAATCCACAAACGATGACCAGTCGAAACGGGAGGACTGCAAATTTCTTTGGATATTAATCGAAAATCTTTTACAGACCATCTCATTCATTAAATGAAATTCAGCTTAAGTCACTTGGTATGTGTACCGTTTGATAAACAAAAAATATAATGGCCAGGGGCGGATCCAGGAATTGTCGTTAGAAGGGGGCGGTACTTAGGGGCGTTTGCAGGAGGATTGAGGGTTACTCAATCAAGACCATCCATGTTTTAACAATTTGTAGTCGGAAATGATGCATTATGTGCGTGTTTTATTATTTTATTCTCATATATTGACACAAAAAGTAAATTTGGACGATTTTAAAGGGTGCGTACGCCGACTGCGCCCCCTTCTCAATCCGCTCGTGAATGGTGACTTAATATTTGATATGTTATGGTTAAATAGAACTTTCAGTTGAATTATATAGAAACTGTAAATGCTAAATACAAGTTCTGTGCTTGTAAAAACAAAAGTTTCGTCTGCACACGAATGTGTCTGTTAACGCTTGAAGAGTTAGCTCATGATTAAAGAACATTGTTCATTGGGTTCATTGTGACCCATGGAAGTTTTTTTTATTAAAATCCCAACTTCTTTTCCCTTAAATTTTACTTGCCTAAAACTTTTACCTAAGTCAATCAGGGGCCATAACTTGTATTAAGGATATGGAGTTATGTAACCTCATTGGCTGATGGTCCTGAACAATTGTGTGAAGTATTAAGTCCATTGAATGAAGGGTATAGAACGCCTTAACCAATAGGCTACGGAGACGGTTTTAATGCATGTAATCAGTTGCGGATTAAGGGGGGGTTGGGGGGATCGGTCCCAGCGCGCGCGCCGTCCCCCACCCCTTTGAATCGTCCGTTTATAATACGTTCTCAGTCAATATCGGTAAAAAATACAATATTAAGATAAAATTGCACTATTTCGGACTATAAATTAGGGGAGTCTAACTCCCACCCTGGTCCAACATTTTAAGCCATTCAATTTCTGTTCTGAGGGAGAGGCGGATGTGGAAAGATTAAGCCCATGAGTTTCACGTACCACTTCTTAAGTCAATTCTGGATCTGCCACTGATATCTGTAATCAGATTTGTTGTTTCATAATGTTAAAGTTCCTTTAAACAGTTTAAACCTTTTATGACATCGAAATAAACAGAAGCATGTTCAGTAAAAAGACTAAAAACATACTCTGTTTACAACGTTTTCGTACTCCAGAGCGATGATGCTATGCATTATATTTATCATCATCTGACTGAGTGACACTGCCAAAACTTTTCCGTTTAAAGAGACTCTCTCATGTTTTGGCACCAAATATATATTTTTTTTTGTAAAGCATCTGAAAACACTAACATGTATATTTATTTTACTCCTTGGTACTGTAATTTTCAGAAATAATAGTTACCAGGTTGATTTTCTTTTATACTTCAATTGCATTTAAAAAAAAAAAACGATTAAAGTATTAAAAAATAATCTTGTTTAAGTTGGGAGCAAGCACATGGGGGTGCAGATAACACATAGATTAAAAAAACGGAGCGCTTATCCACTCGCCCACTGGGACTCATACTAAAGTGTTGAATAACTGATTGTGCAACAGCCTTTTGTTGAATCGGGTTAGTAACTCATTTCAAACTTTTGGACTTCAGACTATATTTTAGCACATTTCAACATTTATTGAAGGGTTTCAGCCATCAAAAGCTTAGCTTTAACACTTCGTTTGATTCGACATACTTTATTTCGTAATAACAATCTATAAAATCCAAGTAAAATATGCATTTTCAAAACCCTTAACGCTTCACTTATATTCACTCAAAAACTCATGTTCGAAATATTTAAAAAAAGTATGTCATAATTATTTCCTCTTTAGCGGCTGAGTTTCTTAATATATAAATCTCTTATAAATTTGCCAAATAAAATTCAACATGGGTAAACAATTATAACAAATAACGTATTTTATGTATTTTATGTATCGCAACATATTTATAAAAAGATAAAGTCAATTGAATCAAATGAATATTTTCAATGTACTTTCTTTCTCGCGTAAAGTGGACATTTCATCTTACTCCAACAAGTGTAGGGTATGGTTGATTCTCTTCGTGACTGAAATCAACTTTTTTAAACACTTGGTGCATTTCAAATCTAGTCCATATAAACAGCCCTTCAGATTATTTGACGATTGCATTTCCATGGGAGATCACTGCGTAGGATAAACATACAAGTGTTGTTTACCAACACTGTGGTTTCAATAATGTCAGGGGCGTAGCTACCCCTCTATTCATGTGGATTCATACATGTGCTGGAGGGTTCAGGGGCATGCCCCCTCAATATTATTTGAAAACCATGGTGCAATCTAGTGCATTCTGGGCGTTCCGATGTGCATGATTTAGTACTGGAAAATAACCAGTTTTAGATGCATGTATTCAAGTACGTATACTGCAACTTTGGTTGATTTTTTTTCAGAATCATGAGGATTCAGCCACGTATTCACGTATAGGCGGCTACACGCCTGTATGATGTGCATATGAATGTATAATTTGATTGAAATGATGCATCCTTAATGTAACACCTCCTTGCTGCTACACCAATAGAAACTTAATGGGATGTTAATAGTAAAAGAACTAGCACTGACGTTCCCATTTTTGTCTGGGTCATTTAAATAATAGAAAACAAATTACAAGATAAACAAATTTGTTTTGACTTCTTTAATGAATTATATAAAAACATTGTACAAAGATATCATGACACTTTTAAACAATAAGTATGGTTGTCAATTAAACAGTATGCTAGCTTTAAAGATTAAGGCAAACCATTGGAATTTTACAGCGGTCTAAAAAGGTGTATTTAAAGCTGCAATCTCACCGATTGATCGTTTTGACTACCGGTACTCTTTTATTGTTTGTCTATAAATGGACTATTTTTTTGCAGAAATGTCTAGACCCAATTTTAAGTGATATAAGACTGCTGAAAAAAGATCAGATTGCAGTTTATCATATTTTTGTTAAAAAATGATGTTTTATGGCTAAAAGCATTTACGAACAATTCAATGTAAATGAAATTTTCGGCAGTTTTACCAAACATTTTTGATTAGTTCTATTGTGAATTATCTAAAATGACTGAATTAAAGGAATGATAACCAAATCAGCAGATTTTGAGACAATTTTGTGTCTAAACTGACAGTCTGTAAATGTGCAGCTTTAAGTGTTGATCTAAAGCTTCATATACACATTGTTATATTGTCAATAACTGTTTAAAAAGTCTCATGTACTAAATAATATAATAATTTTCATCCAATATCTAAAATTGATTAAAATAAATAAAGTATCATTATACCTATTTCTTAATAGTGCTGTTTCTCATCTGACAATACCATTTCAACTATGAATTTATTTTTAACTTTCAACTTTTCTATAGCATATGCAATAAAATATACCAAAAATACAAGCCATGAACAATATGATTGTTCAACTTGCATTATCTTTGACCTTTTGATATGACCATTTTCCAGTTTTGTCTGTTTGTAAGTTGTGCCTTGAGGACTAAAGTAAGACTGTATGAATCATAGAAAGCAATAAAACCACTAAAAATATGCCCCACCCCCTGTAATTTCTAATACAGTAGTAAAATCAAGCAATTAAACATTTAGAGCTGCACTCCCACAGATATACCGTTTTCACAACTTTTTTTTGTCTTGGAATGAGCAGATGGTTGCGTAATTATCTGCAAACTTATGATAATGATAAAAGATTGCTGACAAAAGATCAGATCGCAGATTTCATATTTCCGTTCGAAAATCAATGTTATTAACGGTTTAAGAAAAGTGCATAAAACATCAATGCTTTCTTGATAAACATACCAATTATATATCTACTACAGATATTAAGGTGACCATATATATATTAATCTAGGCATTATGGGGACCGCTGGATTAAGGCGACAAAAATTGGTCTCCTTAATATTTTCAGTCCAGATTTGATGTATCAAATGTCAATAAAAATGTCCATTGACAGTAAGTTGATACGCTTGAATGTTTATTTACGAGATAATTTCATTGTTTTAAATCTTATTATCTTTTAATATTAAAAAAAATATTCTTAAACTATAAGGTATATTTGTGTATCCATAAAAATAGCTATGAAGGCGACCAGGGAAAAATTTTGGTCAAAAATAGCTATATACTAAGCATCTTTTATTTGTTTTACTTTATTTAAAGCCTATTGTATATTATCCCGAAGTTTCATTCCATAAACAACAGAAATAAGGAAATTCGATATTTCGTGTACCATCAGCATCCAAATTTTCAAGTATACAGAAATTTAACTTTTCGGAATATAACGGAAATTTTCGGGTATCTCCGTCCAATTATGCAGTATGGCGTTCATCTCTTACGGAAAGAGAATGGTAACTTAGTAAGTGTTTAAAATACATATTCAACGTTTTTTTTCGTTTATTTTTATGACTTTTGTACAGTAGTATAAATCGTCCACCCTTTGGATGAAAAGCAAATGATTTATCCGGATTTTGTTGATCCGAAACTAAATCACTAGTATCAACATCCGGGGGTCGGTGGAATTAGCGAAATCCCGAAAATCCCCGTAAATACCGAAAATCTGAGGTATATAGCGTTTTCTTTAATACGCCCGGATTTACTACTTTATTGTGTTCGAATGTTGTATGCCGTAATTGTTGGAGGTTGGAGAGGGGTGGGGAAGCCTGGGGAGAGTGGGGATGGTGGTCGTGGTGACTAAAACCCGGGACCCCCTTTCATTTTACATCGAGTGTGCGAGGTGGTTTGTACGCCGGGAGTAATTACTTATTATTAGTGTCATCGCTTGTATGCCATAGTTGGTTGTAGAGAGGGGAAGGGGAGTCGGTGGAGGGGTGTTGGGGTGACTTAAACGTAATCAAAACCAACGAAGTATGATAACAAGATTTATTCATTCAGTTTCGTTTATGAAAATTGTACTGTATTGGATGACACCGCACAGCAAGACACTTAAATGTGTGATCTGATAAGACAGCAGACGGTAATAAAGATACACAGAAGTTGTGTACTTTACACGGGCTGGAGTTATTTTGTTATCGTAGATATTGATATTTAATGTTTTAACTTCAAACTAGTAATTCAATTGATATCACATTATATTTTTTTATTGATTTTCTGATTTTTAATATGTCGTACATTGATTGTTTAATAGCTTTTGTATTGATATTGCATGTAATTAGTTATCAGTTTATATTGTTGAAAGCGCCTTTGAACGTGTATATAGAAATGGTGCTGTATAAGTTAATCGATAAATAATAATTAATTGTGTATTGTGAACAAGTTGTTTGTCGAGAAAGGTGAATAACTGGTATCAAGCGGGAGTTGATTATACAATCATAACGAATTGTATGTGTCTCAACTGTTATGTGGAATCGCTTGGTATGTTTCATTGCACAATCTCGCGAAGAAAGAAATGCAAATTGTACAATTTCACTTAAATACCATCACTGCACCTAAATACGAATCATCAACATCATATTAACATTGGTCATGATAGGAAAGTGTTATTAATGAATAAAGACATAATCTAATATTTTATATCGTAAAGCATACCGTTTAAATACTTACATGCAATACTCGTCTCAATATCGATATGGACATGTCATTGTGAGATATTGGTCCACGTCTGTTATCTATCAGAAATGACACCCCGCTGTGACAGTTCTTATCGTGAGGTCAGTACCTGGAACCATGCTGTCACTGATGACTATAATACGATGTGTAGTGAACCCCAATCAATGGCGTTCTGGTTCAAAACGGAATGCTCCTGTGAACCAGAAATTAAATCTTGTATTTACACGGAGGTAACAAGTAAGAGTACGCGGTGTATGAAAGAAACATCGGAAGTCTGAATATTTATTTCTTAATGTAATGCAGTTCAAGAGTACGTTGCACGTCATTGTTTACGATATTAAAGAAATTTAATATAATACACCACTGAGGGCCATATGACATAAGAAGGACAGGCCATTTACCCATCGAAGGTGTATATGGACCGACGCGTAAGCCGAGGTCTGTTCACCTTCGGGGGCTGAGTAGGCGGTTATTATAATGCCATATGTCCCGAAGTGGTATATTATATGAAAGAGGATGATCTTAAGCGAAGTGATATTGCTAATGTTCGACCATATGAGAGCGTTCAGTTATGGCAGGATGAAGGTGGACTTGAATTGGACCAAAGATTTGTATAATATATATATATTTTTTTCTAATTTAGATGAAAAACAGCTTGTTCACCGTGCCATATCCAGGCCACACCACGAGGAGGCGCTCTCGTCATGGCCCATCCCCCACCCCCACCAAAAACCTGACCTCATTTAGTTGAAGAAGTTTCAACACATTCCTAATTTGTTACGTACTACAGCTTCAGAGAACATTGAAATGCAACAGCATCTTCAAAAAATCATAAAAAATTGGTCTAATTGAAAATAACCTCCCTCCCTTATGGACTTTCATTTCGTATTATTTTAAGACGGACTGCTTATGCAATGTTAAAAATATTCATCAATTAATCCCGAAAGAAATCGATACTTATTTTGAAATAATCATCCTATTCTGCGAAAACAGTTAGGTTGCCGAAACATTCACGGGAATGACCGTAAAGTGATATGTTCGAATTAAAGGTAATTAACAACCGTCTTGCCACTATGACAGTACTCGTGAACTGTACCTTGTTTGTTATATAGACCTATCTAGCTCACAAACATTTTTCTATAAACCTTAATATCCCGTTTTAGAACTATTCACTTAAAGGCACACCAGCATTTAAATGGGTTAGTAATCATACAGAAATGCAATGTTTTAAGTTCACGTAAGAGAGCTATGTAATGTCTCTCTTCAGCAGCAATGTAGCACTAACGCGCAAGGGTTGTGGCAAATGTAAAGCATGTATAATAATAGAAGTTAAATAAACATATGATAGCCTGAACATTCAGTGTATAAAACAAAATAATTAAAACATATGTACAAGATGTAAAACTGAGTTGACAAAACAGTTGTATAATGACTGTCAATTATCAATCAAAGCATACAAAGAACCCATGGCTAGAAAGATAGGTATAATGGTGTGACATTGTTGGCAGTACTGTTGACTGTCACGTCAATGCATATGCCTCAGCTTTCCCTAAAGGGGGACATAAACTGAAAACATAAGCACCCTTTTTTCATTTTTTAAGTACAGTTGTTACTTCATGCGTACCTCAAAGACTCGAAAGCGAAACGCGAGGAAAATATGCCTGTAACATGTCATGTTGTCGAGCAAGTTCGAACTCTTCATGAACTTTTCCTGAACTATTTTTATTTATTTGTTGTTGATGCGATATAGAGAAATATTTTATCATAAAGCAATGATTATGGAATAATCCATCCCAGTAAATGTAGTCGACATCAGCTAACCGTATTTATTGCTGGCCGTTTACAAAAGGAGTAATTGCATTTGCGACGTGAGTTGCGCTGAGAGATATGCCACCTCAAGGAGACTGAAGTTTCCCTACAATGGGATTCACGGCGGGTCTCTGCAGCAACAAACTCACGCGCTTAAAAGGGTCTCACCGATTGTCTAGCTCTGACATAAATGGTACACCCCAAAATTGAATTTACCATGTATATCGTTTGACATAAAAGTGCATGTTGACATCAGCTAGCCGCTATTATTGCTTATTATTGGCGCATGGTTTTCGACGACGACAAAAGGTTAACGCAATTTGGAGTAGTTGCACTTGCGACATGAGTTGCGCTGAGAGATATGCCACCTCAGTGCGACTGAAGTTTCCCTACAATGGGATTCATGGCGGGTCTCTGCAGCAACAAACTCACGCGCAAGCACTTCAAAAGGTATATGACATGTTTTCCAGAGTAGACACAGCATGGCACGAGCAAAAATGATACAAAATGTTACATAATTCAAAAACACATTATATTAACAAAAATACATACAATAAAACACATAACATCTAAAATGACAATGTTTTTTGTTGTTTTTTTTTTTGTACCGGACAATGGCGCACAGTAAATCCACAACAAACAATTGAATGCGCCTATGCATGAATTTGATGTTACTCCATATAATGGGAAATTTTCGTTTGGTAATTTTCAACACGCTTTTTTCGGGTACGTCGGCGTCACATGATTTCCCATATGAGGCGCCCTACCAGATATGGTAAAAAACAGTGAAATTTGGGGTTAGTTCGTAAGTAGCTGGACATGATGAAGGCAACGACATCAGCATTTACGTAGTTTCATTTAATCTAGATGTTCCTGTACATAACGAATGTTCTGGTCTTACCGAGCGCCATATCCGGTGATCTTATATATATATCGAAACAATTAACACACATAATTACAACACAACTGAGAAGCACAATTAAGGCGTTTTCGAAGCACAGCTAGACAAACTGATACATGACATAGGTCTTTAATATATTTAAATGTCCGCTGACTGGATTTAAATGTGCCTGCCAATGGCCTGCGCTCTTTCCACATAGGTGGATGATACAATTTAAGAATTTCAGTAGAGGTAATGTCTGTGCTGGGTTGAACACGGCGCTGAGAGGCAAGAGTCACACAATACGTTTGTAACAATCGGCGCTCATTTTTAGCCGCCTGTTCTGCTTTACTCCAAGATTGCTTAATTTCTGCATCTCTGACAGCGCCCCGGAGGCTACAAGGTAATTTGTATTGGAATAATAGCAAGAAACACATTTGATACGTGGTGCCATTTATACAGACTAAAAAGGAGCTTAAATTATCGATTTCCGTTATTATTAGTTAACTGCTAGCGATTTTTCATGAACCACATGGCAAAAAAGTATCAGTTTATTTTAAATTTAAGGAAAATGCTTATAGCAATTTAAACCCCGTCCTACTGACGTCCCCTTCCGTTTTCTAGAAGTTCACAGCCTAAGGACCATGATGCATCTACTTTTCTGTAGAACAAGTTTAAATTGGTATTGCGTGTGTCCTTAGATTACATTCGAAGCAGGGATACATTCTAATATATTTCAATGGGCATACTGAATATTTCCCAACCCATATGTCAAAACATTAAAATATAATATATGTTTGTCTAATTTCTTCACCAAAATTGTGCCTGCCTTATTGCCCACTTAGCTATTAGCTCAATTAACGGTTACTTTCACCTAATATAACCTAAGTTAATAAGCACCGTATCCCGCGCTTTTACGACCACGTTACACGTGTTGCCTATATGTTAGTGAGCAACCTGCATACCATTCCTTAATTGCATAAAACAATACAATGCTAATATGCATTCTTACATATTCATAATAGAATGTCCTCATGATTTAATCTGAAAAATCTTGCAAGTTATGGTCACTTTTTAAGCCTTTTTGCGTGTGTGTGAAAAGTGTTAGCACTTGGGTTAAAATGACATTTGGGATATACAGCGCAATGTCTGGTGGTCCATTGAAGGACACATATACGCAGGTATTACCATATAGTATTTACGCTAAGGTTGCTTAGAACATAAAGCGCAGTGACGGGTTTGAAAGGTCATCGTGCTTATTACACATAACCTAACATAATACCGATATCAGATAAAAACAATCATATCCGTTCCAGGTGAAGCAAAAGTTAAATACAGTCACGTAGCAATAATCCTTCGTCAGCAAGTGTACTTTTTTTCATAACCAGTTTCTAAATATGAAAATTTAACCAAAACAAGGGAGTATATAGTGCCCAGTATATAGTATAATATACGCAGACTAAGCATTGCAGTAGGCATGATAAGCATTACATTATGGAAATAAAGGCAGGTACTCAGCATAGAAAGGCTTGTATTCAGCATAGAAAGCTTTAATGTAGTACTTAGCAGTCACATTTTCAACAGTTAAGTTTGAGACATGTTGCGCATTGTATACATTAATACTCAATCGAATTAATATGCTTCTGTATTGATCATGAAATAAAACAAAATTTACTACACTACATATGACTTACCGAAGTAGAGCGCTGCCCGAGTTGTACTCATCTCCGGAGAAGATACACTTGGGACAAAAGAAACGCGTGTGCTTGGTGGACCACGACGGCAGTTCGGCCTCTGCGATGTTGACACAGTCACTATGCATCCACTTTTTGCATTTGCTGCACTGAATAACGCCTGTCACGCAACTGTTCGAACACACCACGCAATTACACTTACTACCCATTTTAAAAGCTACTGTCTTAAGTTAATTATGAATCTTTTACGAATTTGTTCCTTTCATGCAAGTGAAATAAAAGAAATGAATTAAAGTTAATTGCACGAGAAAAGAAGACCTTATTTAACTAAGAAAATCCAAGAGTGTGCGTTTAATCACGGAATGAGACTACTAAAAAATTACCTGGTATTTATGTAATGATTCCGTTCTGTTGACACCAGGTGACAAGTATAACTAAGTTTGGCATGTTATTTTTACACAGGAAAGGCTACCGTGTTGGCCCTACCATTGAGTGGCGACTTGACCCTTTTCACACCTGTCAAGTGTTAATGACATTACTACATGTTCCTATCTGGATGACGTACTGTATCATTTGCATATTATAGTTTCCCAAATAGACGATTACTCATATCGACATATAGACGTTGCATATATCGACACGTTCAATTAACGTTAAATAAATGTACTTCGTAATATATGACTATGTACCTTGGTATACGTTAAATTCAAATAATGTTCGGCCCTGGTTATTCATCTTGTGAGTTACGGTTGGAAGGCGCTGGTGCAAAAACAGCTTAGTTTTAGAACAGCAACAACATGTAAAATACAAAGTGCACATTGAGGGAGCACATCACTAATTGGCTCCATTTAAAACTTTGATCAGCTTGTTAAATTATTTAATTATATCATTTTCTGGGTTCACAATCAGAATTTAAAAGATATTTACCGTCAAAAAAGCACTTTTATTTCAATTTGAATTACCGCACACCATCTCCCGAATGACAAGATCAGTCCCTTTTTATTATTTCTTGCAATATTATAATAATTATACGAAGAAATATTTGATTTCAGAAGTTTAGAGTATTGATCACATCAGCAACAAATATAATGATACTGTACTTAAATGGCCATTTCAAGTTTAACTAAAATTGGAACATCGATATTTAGACAAAAACAACACTATCTTGAAATACTCATGTAGTTTAGTATTAAGAATTGTCTTATGAGAACATTATGCCAAAATATCGAAATGTTTAACCGTCTCATTCTTAACAAATTAAGTTGGTGAATCCCAAACATCTATTTCAGCCGTAATTGCGAGTTTAAAAACGTCACAGAAGCTTATATATTAATATGTGTAAACATCTATCTCATTACTTTTAATTAAAATACAATTTGAACTTTTGTATAGGAATGTTAGGTAATGAAACCAAAAAAAAATAAAAAAAATATTGCAATGTGCTTCTGGCTGGATTCGAACCACTATCATGAAACCCTAAAAATATTCTAAGTCCCTGTGCTTAACACTACAGGCTAAAGCATTGAGTATCGAGTGGAGGTTTTATTAGGGGAGTGTTACCTTAATGGTCGCATACTTCAGGAACTGTACAATTACATTTCTATATTCCCCAATGTGCTTTCATATTATTTGTACACTTGTGACACGTCATCTTGTTTTGAGTAATAGCTGGATTACCCACTCAATTCGCCCATTCTTAATCATCATGATTTAAATTCAGCTCATATAACTGTCTTAGAAAACAACACATTGCAGGGAATGTGCATCGGTTTAGTGGCAGTAAACTGCTACTACCATACTTCTTTGTGATTACGCTTGGCTAGAATAAATCGCGTTATTAATCACAAGCTGAGGGATTTCGCTTTCTGTACGGCAAATTGGATTCGCACGCACGCAAGCACGCACGCACGCAAGCACGCACGCACAACTGCTTTGACTGTAGTCAGTGGCAAAAGTACAATAAATGAAGACAAACTGCATTCCAGATTAAAAGTGTTTAATCGGGCATATAACAGTTTTTTAAGAAGCAATACTGCAATGTTTATTATGCTGAACACATGAACAGATACAAATTAACATTATTGACGAATGAAACGAGCACAATTACATGTACAGACACACTGCCGGCCTAATTCTATAAAACAACTTTTTCAGTCCCTTCTCATTTAAATGTACTTTGTCCCGCATGAACTCGGCTGGAAAACGTATGTGGGGAAGCCGCAAAACTTCAACGAGCTCTCTCTTTCCCAGAAACTGGTTAATTCGTGCGCGCTGGCTTGCAAAAGACCTGTACCCCAACCCGTCCCGGAATGCTCCACGCTCCCCAATCTCCTACACCAGGATGGTAGATACCCCACTGTCAAAGAAGTCCTAGGCAATGTCAAGTACGCCGCCACTATGTCCTTCGGTACGGATGCAGTTGTTATATCATTGCCGCCCAAACTCACTACCACCAAGTCCGCCCCGTACATCTTCACCTGTTTCAAAAGTCCTGGTTTAGGTTTGGAAGCTTTCATCCCGCCCGCACCAAAGAAACGCACCTCAATAGGCACCTAAAAGAATACATTTAATATTGTAAATGGCTTCACAGTGGTTGCCTTTGTAATATTCTTTCCAATTATCACCTCATTGCAACATTGTTTTAATAATTGTCATCAGTATATACTCAATTGAAGTAAAACATAATATATACAAAACAGAATATATATGCGGCCTTTCAATTATAGAATTACTACACAATTTATGACTGTAACATTCCACAGTGTGCAAAGTGCTTAAACATCACATATGAATACATAATATATAATTGTACATTCAGACCTAATATTTAGTACGCTTAATTAGGTTGAGTCATTAAATCGTGACAGTAGGTGTTTACAAAAAGTCTACAAGCTGCACTCTCACAGATTGCCCATCCTAAAACTTTTTAGTACAGTATATTGGCATGTCGTCATATGACAACTAGAAACAAACACGTATAAATCGCCGATGTAAGCTAACTAAATAGGAAGTTAGGTTTCACTTTACATAGTGAGTGAACATGAAAAAACAACGCACCTTGAGGTCCTCATTGCAGAATGCGCCAAGTCGCCAGACGTGACTGTCCCCGAATATTGCAACTTTCTTCATTATTAATAACAAGAGTGAACACAACGTACATGCAACATATTTGAACACACCTTTATATATACTGACACTCTGACGATTGTGCTCAAGCCATGCCAAGGTGTTAATTCTGCTACAAACACTCATTACACGGTTCTAACTTTGATATATCAACAAGCGCTTTCATTAGGTACTGCGAATTCACACCTTTTTACCAAACACGTGAAATTTAACATATCACGTTCTCAAGGTGTTCCGACTCTAATTAGCCAATTTTAAAATCCATATTCGCTTTCAACTCTTCCCCAAATATTCCTCACCTTTCTTTTTAAAAGCAAATGCTTACAACGTTTTTCTTAAAATGTATTCACTAAATCTATATTGTACTTTTATTATACCAAGAACAAAACGAATATAATTGATATATTGCAATGTACTATTGAACTGCATTGATTTAAGAAATAAATATTCCGACTTCTCTCATACACCGCGTACTCTTACTTGTTACCTTCGTGTAAATAGAACAGAACAGATATTTTATTAAGACTTGTACAACGTACATCATCTTCTTAACCACAAATGAATAATAAATAAACAAACACATGGTATGACATAGGTTATACATAATATGAAATAGAATCATAAAAACATTAAAAAAAATATTCACATCAGGTGAGGATGAACAAAACTATTATAATTATAAGTCAATATTTAAAGTTGATCTTCTAATACTCCTTTGTGTAAATAAATTTAATTTCTGGTTCACAGGAGCATCCCGTGTTGAACCTGACCGTCATTGGGGTTCAATACACATCGTATTATAGTCATCAGTGACAGCATGGTTCCAAGTACTGACCGCACGATAAGAATCTGTCACAGCGGGGTGTCATTACTGATAGGTATCAGGCATGGACCAATATCTCACAATGACATGTCCATATCGATATTGAGACGAGTATTTCATGTATGAATTTAAATGGTATGCTTTATGATATTAAATCTTATATTAAGCCTTTATTCATTAAATACACTTTCCTATCATTGTCATGACAAATGTTAAAATATGTTGATGATTCTTATTTAGGTACAGTGATGGTATTTATGTGAAATTGTACAATTTGCATTTCTTTCTTCGCGAGATTGTGCAATGAAACATACCAAGCGATTCCACATAACAGTTGAGACACATACAAATCGTTATTATACACATAAGAACAATTGTATAAATTAGGCACACAATTGTTAGATATTCTTTTTCTTATGTACAAGTGATTCAAAGGTAATATTTCTACTATTGATACAACCTTATTGTGATTTGACTATAATGTTTTCTGGCTTCATGTGAATGACCGTCCGATACTCGTATTGGATATCATATGAATTGTAGTTAGAAATTTACATTATATCTGCCGCCATGTATATATGTTTTGGTATATGACCTCATTTGACATGTTTATGGTGTGAGAGAATAAACCGTGTTTGACTTTGACTTTGAATATAATCAACTCCCGCTTGATACCAATTATTCACCTTTCTCGACACACAACTTGTTCACAATACACAATTATTATTTATCGATTAACTTATACAGCACCATTTTTAACCACACCTTTAAAGGCGCTTTACAACGAAATAAACGGATAACTTATTACAGGAAATATCAATAACAAATAATACACCTTTAAAACATTCATTATACGATATACTTAAAATACGAATAGCAATCAAACACAATAAAATGTGATATTGAGCTAGTCGTTAAAACATTAAAATATATGAAACTAAAAGGACTTCCCGGGATTTAGCCATCCCCCTCGTCCGAATTCCACCACCCCCCTCCACCCACCAACTACTTTGGCATACAGGACGACCAAAATGAAGCATTAAATATCGGCGTACACACCCTCGCATACTCTTTTGTATACGGTAAGGTACGATTCTACCCTCCCTTACCTCTACAATTTGAAATGAGATATGTGAAAGTAGTATTTGAGACTTCTTCGTAGCCACCACCCCCTCCTCCGACTCCCCCACCACTCTCCAACCAACCTCAACCACGACATACAACCCGCTTAAACACAATACAGTTTTAAACCATACTGCATACTCTTGTGTATGTACTTAGAAATATGAATGGGGTTCCCGGGGTTTAATCACTCCCTGCCCCACCCCAACTACCCCGACTCCCCCACCCCTCTCCAGCCACCAAGATATACAGCAAACAACCCACTAAAACACGATGCAGTTTTGAAGGAACGGCGTAAGAACCTCCTCGCATACTCTTCTTTTGTACGAACTTTTGAAAATGAAAGGGGGTCCCGGGTTTTAGTCACCACGACCCCCACCCCCACCCTCACCAGGCTTCCCCACCCCTCTCCAACCTCCAACAATTACGGCATACAACATTCGAACACACTAAAGTAGTAAATCCGGGCGTATTAAACGCTATATACCTCAGAGAATGGAAGGGGATTTCGGTATTTACGGGGATTTCGGGATTTCGGTAATTCCACCGACCGAACTGAAATATGTTTAATTGTTTTGTGATATCACATGCATATTATATGCAATGATGAAAATAAAACTTGAAACTTGCTTATTATCATCATCTAAGCGCTTGTAAGGAAAGTGGCTGCCTTTTACGAAATTTTAAAGGGGATTGAGTTTGAAGACTAATACTGTTGTTCATAAAAATTAAAATCAGGCATTTTGATATTTCGGAACGGAGTTATATTTTCTATATACCAAAGCATAAAATCACTTAAATATTTTTGTATGTAGACCTGTTTACATGGGAATACACTGAGAATTAGAATTTGCTGTACAGTTTCTGACTTCAGAAATAGACGAGAATGTGACATTGGATTTGGCTCGTTTGTCTAAAGACAATGAACTTATACCAACATATTGCATACCATTTTAATGGGTATTGACTCCTCTTTTCATGTACCCATTTTAAAATGGAGTGTTTGTATGTTGATTAAGAAACTAAACAAAATGGAATCTACATTGAAATCTGGTAAGTTTGAGTTACATACCTTCTTTTCTTGTACATCATAGACATTGAATTTCTTCAGATGTGTTGTTTATCTCAATATATGTAACAGAAATGATATTAATCAACATTTGAGACACAAACAATATGCCAGATGCCTTATGTTTTGCCAGTTTCAGTGACTATTAGAAGAACTACAAAAGGATAGATGCTCATATTAAAATCATGCATATATAAATAAAAAATATATACTAATTTATGTGTATTTTTATTTAACAGTGCAGTGTTTAATACTTTGGAGTCATAGATGAAGAATATATTTACATTGGTGTAAATCAGTTGACTTATAATGTGGCGTTTAAGGAGTAAATAAATATCCAAATGTTAAAAAAAGTTCCTTAAACATGCATTATGCACCAGATTATGCACCAGTCAATTGTACCACGGCCCTCCAGGTCCGGGGTTATATAGGGGATAACGAGAGAAATGGGCCGTGATTTTATCTTCCAGGTCGCCTCACAGTGCCGAGTGAATGTGGTGGTTTTGTTTTTTCGCCAAAAATAATGGGGAATGGGCCTCACCTTGGGGTGGGGGGAATAAGGTTGGGATTTGACCAGTAGTTTGTCCCCACAGGGCAGGTTTTACCAATAATTGGCCGGACCTGGGTCGGGCATGGTTACAATTGACTGGTGCATTATTGTGGCTTCTTGTGAAAATGACATCTTGTTTTGACTTTATTATACAGATCTATTATACAACAGGCAGTATGGAGTACAAAACAAGTGTGCACAACTTGAAAACATACATTCTATAAAAGTTTGCGAAACAAAAGAAAAATATACGGAAAATCCATCTTATTTTTATTTATTTTTCTCGATGCTCATTTTTCGACATCTTTTTCTTAATTTTATTCCCTCCTCCTGGCGCTATTTTTTGAAAAATTTCCCGTAAAACGTAAAAAAAAAAAAAAAAAAAAACTCTGGCCTTATTAAAATTAATTACAATTTCATATTATACAGAAATAAATTATATGAAATGGAACGTTACGTCTCACGTCGTGTATAGATACTCGCTTCTGTTTCACGCACAACGCTAACATTTGTTGCATATCTCAACGTATTATTCATAATATAAAGATTTTTTGTCAGAATATTTTAAACATTCCACTCGCGCCATGAGCTCATGAGAATTTTCCCACGAGCTCCGCGAAATATATTTCATGACATATATTTTCTACGTATATAAATTATTCTTACAAAACTGATATTACGTACAGTATAAATGTAATAAAGCCTTGACGTTGACGTCATTTATAATAAACGTTGGTCAATACAGAATATTAAATGAGTTTTAGTTGTTGGATTTCTTAAACAAGTTAAATAGAAATTATAATATGCACGACATAGGCCTAACATCTTATCATTGTATTCAGCTCGTTTAATAAATTCAGTTGGAAATGACACTCATGTAATATTTTCTATTTTCAAGTCTGTGTTTGAATGTGTATTAACAATATTATATCTAATCTTTGCCAAAATGTATGCAATGCTTATCGGCAGAACCTCTAAATCAATAGTTACAAGTATGCATTATCAATGTTGTGTACACAGAAGTGTTCCTTCACTAGTTTTTTCCCTTTCTTTTCAGGAAACACATGTGTGTCTCTTGCGGTGAAGTAAGGGGTAAGTTTCATACCCATGTTGTGTCTTGTAGGGGAGTGCGTTAGGAAAGTGCGAGTGATCTGTTGAGTGAGGAGAATGCTAGGGTAGATTCGTTACGACAGACAAGCTTTAGTGTGAAAGAACTTAAGTCTCAATACGGTAGGGACTTGCCGCGTTTTACTCGTGTGTTAAAATAGGCGTCCCAGTAAGAGTTGACAATAAGAAGGCTGTGTCTTCAATTGAAGATTTAATGTCTTATGAAGAATGGAACAACCTAGGGAAATTTAATCGTACGCTTCAAGGTATCCATAACTTTCAGTAGAACGCTGAATCATTTGCTCAAGAAGTGTCAAATGAAACGCTAGGTAGCAGCGAGACGTTGCTTTCACCCTGTGTGATTCGTGAGCAAAACATTCAGCAGCATGTGTCCGACATAGAATTGTATGAAACCGCAAACGTGCTTTCCCGAGGTCTGGTCATTGAGCAATGTCAAGGGAATGATCAGTACGTGTCCGGTGTGAGCATCCGAATTTCGGTTCTCCGGAAAGTAAGCAAACTAAAACGTCACAAAGTGCATCCGTTTCGAGTTTATCTCAACAGCAAGTGTCTGCTAACGATTTAAATGTTTTAAATGTGAACGCGCACGAGTATTCCGATAGTCAGGACTATGTATTAACTGCTAGACCCCTTGAAATGGGAAACGTGCTTGTAACGTCCGTTGATATAGGTGAACTTATAGATCATACGGTAACTGATAACAAACAGAGATTGACTCACCAAAAACTCAAAACTAAAAAACGAATACGCGTCATAATATCATCTCCAGAATCCGACACATCACCTAGGTCATTGGTTCGAATGCCAGATGCGTCGCCTCCTTTGGTCACACGGTCCAAGTCTGGCAGAATTAAACAAACACAAGTTATAGAAGATGACGGTTTCTTGATCGAGGACGATGATGTTATTGATCCCTCATATAAACCAGAGAAAAAAGTAGGACTTAAGGCACGTATTGAAAAACTGAAGACAAAGCGAGCTAAGAAAATGAACTCAAGTATATCTGATTCTGACACCAGTATATCGGATTCAGAAAGTCAAAGAACAATTCACCCACTGGGGCTTTAACTAAAAATAAAACGTGATATTCAGCAAAAAATGAAAGAAGTTGGTTTGCAAATTTCAAACACCACAATTTCATACGCATTAATTTCAAATGAGCATTTGAAAAGGTACTCTTTAACGCTGAAAACTAGGTCCTATTCAGATAAACATCAAGATGCGTGTCTGAAGAATATGCTGAGAACCATGCAATTCTTTACGAATGATAAAAATCTTGACAATTATGACCCGCGCAATCTGTAAGATACGAAGCGAAGACATGAGTTTTATGATGCGCTTAAGAATGTAGGTGTAGCTTCTGAGACAGTAAACAAGTATTGTTTCGCTCTCACGTCTATGATCAAGGACGAGAGTACAAACATTCAAAATCAGCCCAAATTAAGGGACGTGTTTCAATTGGCACATAAGTCGTGTATTGATGGGACTAAAGGTTTGAAAAGTAGATAAACGGCTTCAGAAAGAAGACGGGAATTTGAAAAGCCTCCTGTCGACTATAAGAACACTAAAGCTCAGAACGCGTCTAATCATGAAAGAAAGCCCAAAAAATTCTTTAACGAAACTTCAGACTTTCCAGACGCTACAGATCTCAGTACTGTAAACATATTTTTCTATTTGCATTTCCTGCGGTCCGGTCAGTGACCGTCCGCGTTCGAAAACCTGGCATTAGACGAGATTAAGATATGTGATAAAAGATACCAAAAATAAATAAATCTAGGCTCTAATCCGCCAAGTCTCTACATAGCAACGGACGAACACAACACCAGCACAACATTCATAGCGAGAGTGCCTTTTAAAGAAAATGATGGCACATGGCAACTGCTTCTTCTTTATAAGACAAAACCTGCAGACGAAAAGAGCAAAAGCCTATTGTTTCTCAACTCGAAAGGAAAGCCTATTTGATCCGCGTCGAGCGATTTTCGTGAGCAAGAAATCATGCCTCACCATTCTTCCACGGCAATAAGACACGCGTTTGAACCATACAGTAAAAATCAATTTACAGATCGTCTACAGGGCTGTATTGCAGGGGTTTTAAGTCATTCATTAAAAACCGCAAATAAAATATACGTGGACGACTGGAGAAATGAATTGTATGACGGCATTCGTGCTCTCGATTCAATGTACAAAGAAGTCACTGGGAAATCTGGTGGAAAAACTAATGTCTGTACACAGTTCTCTAAGCCATCAGAGTAATTTCTACTTCCGAACAAACACCAGGCACAACTTACCTAATCCCATCAGGCTACGAAGGTTTATTGCCGGGCAACACAACTAGGTCACAATCTCCTTCACTGTCTGTCTCGTCTGCGTGTTCGAATACATTCCATGGTACTTTGGTTGAAAACAGAAGTAAATTCATAAAAATGTTTTGGCCTGATATTCAAGCAGACACGGAACACCAAGTGCTGACGAGTACTCAAAACTTGTTAAGAAAAATCCACAATTCAGAATAGGCACAACGGTTAATTACAGTAAAAAAAATTCAAAATGCGATTCTATGATTAGTTATTAAAAAAGAGCTGTCGAACGAGTTGATATAGTTGGTCGAGAAAAAATAACTGATGTCAATTCTAAGTTTGAGGTTAAGAAATTGGTTTTCTAAAAACGCCTGTCCGAATGTATAAAATTGTATGAGGAAAATATTGCCCAAATGAAACGGAATCCCCGAAAAGACTCAAAACGCCTTATTAAGAACAAAATCATTTTGCGCTCTATTTATAGGTACTGGCTTCAAAGCAAGCGCTGATATAGAGGCGGGAACTGCTATTTGTGATTACCACGGAGAACTTCTGCCATTCAAAGAAGGCCATAAAAGATATTTAGAAAATACGTCTGACCAAAATATGTACACGTTTAAATTTGATTTTTGCGGTAATGTGTATTATATTGATGCAAATGAAGATCAATGTAAATGCCACCCTGGCAAGACTCTGAAAGGTCGGCTCATCAACCATTCGGAATCTAATCTAAACATAAAGCCAGTTTTCTATCATTTAGAAGATGAATCTCCTATCATATTATGTATTTCCTTCAAGCACATTAAAAACGCGAGGAATTATATTTCAACTACGGTTTAAAAATGACAGTATGTCGACAAAGTTTCAGTGTTAAAGTAAAAGAATTACCATATGCCTGCACTCAGTACTCAAACCGTTTTGAATCCGCTTGCGTTTAAAAATGCCCCTATCCAGCCCAGCAGCCCCCAAATGGATATAATATTATAGTGTTATAACACATTGTATTCGCGAGTTGAAGTCGCTGCATGCACTTTGCAGGATTTTATTAAAATACATATAAGGGTAATTGTATTCGTGAGTTGAAGTCGCTGCATGCACTTTGTTGTATTTCTTTAAATAAATATAAAGGTAATTGTTTTCGTGAATTGAAGTCGCTGGATTTTTTCAAAATACATCAAAATGCATAACCTGTACAGATATTGTATCTATCTTGTTTGTAAGCGAGTATGAAAGAGATACACATGGGTTGAAACTTATGACGTGGTTGTGGTTTTGAATCTATTCTTATCAAAAGGGTTGAATATATTGTCAATATTTAGATCTAATTGTAGCAGGAATTTAAAGAAAAGCTTATAGTTACATTCAGTTCTTTTTGGTTGTTTTTGATTGGTTACACATAGTTTTTGGCACTAACCATATAAATTCAAAATTATGGCCGAAATTGGTTTGCCTCCTCGTGGCTCGGCTGGGAACAAAACACAAAAAGTGCAGTGTGTTTGAGCTAAATGACCCCTTGCAGATTTCTATTTCTCTAAAAACATGAACACATTTTATAGTTATATAAATCATAATATACTTTATTTAATCAATGACGTCACGTGCCCCTCCGTGCAATATTTCATCACGAGCGAGCACACAGGTAGAACCACCGACGTTCCATAAGCCAGCTGGATGGCTTTCACACATGAAGAAACTTACGCTGACTTTTACAAGGCGGTCAAAACCCCTCTTAGCATTTTTATAAGTAATATAAACAAATTTCATGTTTATAGCATATAAACAAAAAAAATGATTTTTTATTTCAAAGTTATTATGCATACATGTAATTATGTTTAAACACCTTTCTATTCACAGAAACTGACAATAACAGACATTTAATTGAAGTTAATTGTACAATTAAATTATCAAAGTGTTTTACTTTTTATGTTAGAACAAAGGAGATTGTCCGCGTTGTAAATTTCATTGTAGCGGGTTTTAACTTATAAAAATGAGGGGTATTGTCCGCCTTGTAAAAGTCGGCGTAAATGGTTTTGTCCTTGTAAAAATGCAAAAAGGGTTTTGCTCGCCTTGTGAATAGCGTTTAGCAAGCAAAATGCAGAATCAGCTAAGGGGGTTTCTTTTGCAGAGAATTTTGTCTGGGTACTAATTCAAACTTATTATTATATTTGTTCGACATTATCAAACAAGATCTATAATATGTACCTGTTTAAGAACTGGGCGATCTGAAACTAAAGTGTTATCTGATAATCTGGTCATTTGCTACGTTTGGATCGTACTAGGTCATGCTGTATGGTAATGAAAGAGTCAAAGATCAATGCATGTTGAGACAATACCTTGCAGTATTTATGCCTTAATATTAGTTATTTAAAACGACTCGTTGTTGTTGTTGTTTGCGTTTCTTTACCCTCGCCACCGGGTAATCCCAAATGGGCGAGCAGTGACTAAAGTTATTTTCGTCTAAAATTATTTCGTCTAAAGTTATGTTGTCTAAAGTTGTAGTTGAGTCTAACATTGAGTCGTCTAAGTTGATGTTGTTCTATTCTGTTCTGTTAAAAGATTAGCCCAGGGATTCGCGCTGGTCTACCGACCGTGAAATTATGACACAATATAAAATATGAAGTTTGATTGGCCACGGGTTTAACCAATAGAAGTCAACGTATACTATACTGGTTCGATGATCTTTTTAGGGTTTATTAAGTTGTGCATTTTTTTTACAGATCATTCTTATTAAAACATAAGTATGTACACAATCATTGGAAATTCGTGGGTTAGTCATCTAGAGCGCCATGAGAAATTAGGCCAGTCTGATGGCAAACTGTATGGTAACGAGACCATCTGGCTTGGAGTACCAGGCCTCACTTGTGCCAGGATAACGGGTCGACTTTTTACAGAAGCAACAAGTAGGATGTTGTAATTCTACACATCGGCGGAAATAATCTGGCTTCCCTACATTTACCAAGAGTAGTTGTAGCGAATATTCGTACGATCCAATAGCAGCTTCTGCAACACGGCGCCAAGAGGGTATTGGTCACCGAGATACCACCACCCAGGTTGAGCTTCAAAAGAGACAAAACCAAATTCACCAAAGACGAAAATATTTGTCACGAAGAGGCTGTGGTGAAGGCAAATGCAACTTTGCGAGCGCAGCTAGGCCTCGACTTTATCCGGGTCACTAAGAAGCTTAAGATTTCCTCGCCACTATGGTCGTGACGGTGTTCATTTGACGCCAGATGGCAACCAAGCACTGTTTTACAATGTCCTGAGGGGGTTAAGCTGCTGCCAATAAGAAAAAAACAGCCCCTTTAAGGGCCATGCCAATTGTCCAGAAATAGTACCATTCGATCATATTGTCGTTTACTTTGCTTAAAATAACTTAGGCTTGTAAGTAAAATAAACCTTTGTTATTAAAACTTACTTGTTTCTCTTGAATGCGGCCATGGTTTTGAATATCAAACCGAAACGTAAAAATATTACAAGTAAGACTCGAGCTTTGAAATGCAAAATGCAATTTTAACCTAGAAATTCCGGATCAAAGTAGTTTTGGGTGTTGACGTCTGACACTAATAAACATTCGTTGTTTTGGGGTTCTGTTGGTCCCTTACTTGTCACTTTTAGGTGGAAATACACAATATTTCCGGATTCTCATGGAAAGTATCACCTACCTGAAAACATTTACAAATTACCTGGGTCATGAGGCCCCTCCTAATCTGAGTAAACCTTACGAGACTCAAGTGTCATGCAGTAATTGAAATACACAACGTTACTTGACATTTTTAGCTGAAAAAACAAAGGATATTTAAACATCTGGACACAAATGTTATACCCAAAACACTCAATCAAAATGTAATACAGAATGTTTTTAGAAAATATTCAATAACAATTAAACAATTATACTTTTTGATAAATACTTTAAAGCAAATAAAAGAAAAACAAACAAAAAGTATTCAATGTTGTGCAGGTGTTATTTAATACCGTCGAAACTCGTTATCTGAAGGCTCGATATCCTCGTTGGCTCGAACCACATTAAAAGGACCGATTCTTTTTTACTGTTTGTTCATATAAAATTCGATCGGATGGGTCGATATCTTGAGGGTCGATATTTCTCCACGCTCGAAGTCATTTTCGCGGTATCGAATAAGTCATGTTAGTTGTACAATTGTATATTTTCTTTGGATGATGTGTTGTTTGTTTGGGTAATTCAATATTTAGTAAGCTGTATCCTCGTAGAATCATAGAGTTTGTACACAATCCATGCGATTACATCATTGGCATAGAAAACATTTTATACAGAGTATATGAATTTTCTTGCATCGGTCTAATACAAAGAAATAAAATGACTCAGTAATTATTTTTTTGGAAGTCTTTATGTTCATTAACCTTTTGTTTCTAGTTGAACTAAATTGGAAATAACATGTAGAAGCATTTTGATTTAACCGGATTCAACAAAGTTTAATTTCGGAGCTCTGGTGTATACTGCATTGCCATCTTGCGTTCAAACGGAAACTCATCAATTTTGTTTTTTTTGTAATGCAAACAAGAGCTGTCACAGACAGCGCGCTCGACTATTCCGCTGCTTTTCAATGTAAGGATTGAAAAGTTTAGGCGAAACATGCATGGATCACTGTTAGATTAGATTTCAATGCAATACATGGTGTACTGAGATATTAACATAAATGTGGTTCCATTCAAAATTTTAACGAGAATTTCTAAGTCTAATAATAAAGGGCAATTATTTGCAAAATACAGTTATCTCACTTGGTTATTCAATTTAGTTGGGTGGTTGAATACCATTGTATACAGTCTCAATGCAATAAATCAAATAATTGCTGAGATCTTATGCTATGTTTGCTATAACATGCAAGACCTTAACCTGAATATCTAAGTCGCATAATAAAGGGGCAGAAATTATATATTATAAAAGATAGGGTTATCCTACTCGATCAAATAAGAAGGTTACATAGATGGGAGCCTGTATGTAAAGTTTCTATGCAATACATGATGTATTCGCTGAGGTATTGACTTAAAAGTGGTTACATAAAAAACCTTAACCAGAATGTCTATGTCGAATAAAAAAGGGGCCATTATTTTAATTTAATGCAAACTGAAGTTATCTTACATGTTGTTTTTTTTAAGTAGATTGGATGGTTAAGTACCATTGTATAAAGTCTCAATGCAATCCATCAAATAATTGCTGAGATATTAACCTATGTGTGCTTACATGCAAAACCTTAACCAGATTTTTTAAGTCAAATAATAAAGGCCCCTAATTTGCATTATATTCAAAAAGTGTAACCTTACTTCATTAATTTAGTAAGTTATATAGTTGGGAATACATATCTAAAGTTTCAATATAATACATGATATATTTGCCGAGATATTGACTTAAATGTGGTTAAATGCAAAACCTTAACCAGAATTTCTAAGTCGAATAATAAAGGGCAATTATTTTGCATTAAATGCAAACTAGAGTTATCTAACTTGATTAATTTAGTAGGTTGGATGGTTGAGTACCATTGTATAAAGTCTCAATGCAATACCTCAAGTAGTTGCTGAGATATTAACCTATGTGTGCTTGCACGCAAAACGTTAACCAGAATTTCTAAGTCAAATAATAAAGGCCTATTTTTTGCATTAAATGCAAACTAGGGTTATCTATCTCATAAATATTTGTGTGGTATATTTGTTTGCATACTTATAAAAAGTTGAATATTTCAACTTTTTGGCTATTTGTCCTTTTGTAGTAGATGGACCCACTGGCGTTCACCACTTTATAGAACTAAGTTTAGGCAGATGTTTATTGTTACAAAATAAATATTAAAAACTTGGATTGTGTTGTTTCAATAAAGAGAACTAAATGAAGTTATAAAATCTGTCTTTGACAGATAAATCTATTAAGGGCCTTCACACGTCGTCCTTTGGAGAACTGAATGCAAAATAGGGGGATCACCCAAGTATCAGCCTTCCGGTACCATTTGGATATACATTGTACAATCAAAATTATTCTTAAACTATTAAATATATAAAAAACTTGATAAAGGAAACATGCAGTCTTAGTGAATATTTCCTTCCTCGAATCCCCGGCGTTTACCCAGAGTCGAACCAAGCGTGGTCGTTACCGGCTAGTGCGCCAACCACCCCATCAAAACACTTACAATATTATGTAAGCTAGCATTATATTTGTTCATTTTAAACTCACAGTCCACGGTGACGAGGAAGAGTTTGTATGCGTGCAATGTACTTAAATGTTTGCAACAAAGTCGGACTTGACGGCCCACACCAGGAAATAGACTGGTGTTGTGAGTTACATATTTAAGTTTTGCCAATACCAGACTTACCGAAAGTATGACCTACGCGTGCGTATTGCCACACACTGTGCCGAGGGCACCTTTATATATGATAACAGAGTAGATGTTAAGAAAATCTACCGGAATCCCCTGTGAAATAACTTTAAATTTAAAACTTCATATTTATTCAAATGTTTGGAAGTGTTTAAATACCTACCTTACCCATTAAATTACATTGTGAGCGTATGTACGTACATATAATCTGAAAGTTAACATGACGGGGATTCCGGTAGTTTTCCTGTCAGTATTCAACGACTATAATGAGTATAAGTCTGTATTTAAGGAATATGGAATCAAATAGAACTAGGAAATTATAAACATATATTCATACACTAAAAGTGACAAAGATTCCGGTAGTTTCTCGTATTGCCGATTTCAAACATATAACCAAACTACCTGAATACCCAGTGAAATACTAATAATGCTCCTTTCCTAACACTAAAAGTGACAAGTGTTCCGGTAGTTTGCCGATGATAATGATATGACAAAACTACCGGAATCTTCTGTGAAATGCTAAAATAAATTAATTTCAGTACCGTTTGAAGTGTTTTTAAGCTTGACTATAGAATGAAGTAAAGAGATTTAATCTGGAAGTGACAAGGATTCCGATAGTTTACGGATAATAATGATATTGACAAACTACCGGAATCTCACGTGAATTAATAAAGTAACTCAATCCAATACTGTTTCAAGTATTTTAAAGCTTGAATATATAATAAATTAGAGTTTTTATTATATGTCCTTATATTGAAAGTGTCAAGGATTCTACTCGAAGCTCAGCGACGGAGATTTGAAGGCTGGTACCGCATAGCAAGACCAACATACTGTATCGTTAACATGTGCACTATTTTTCAGGATCATGTGTGTATACATTAACAGATTTAAGTAACTGTCATACCCATAATTGATGAGAAAATTCAATTGTATATTGAAGTCGTGAATGAACATCTGATCTACCTATTGACAGTTTGTATAGTAACTATAAGTACCCATTTTTTTAGGTACCATCTGCTGTCCGGTTTTTCAGAAAGGGTGGAATGACCGCGGAGCGACCAGATCCAAAACTCCTGCAGGCCCACCTTATCGTCCTTATTACCGGAGATGTTCCTCATCTAAGGGATGCTATCCTGAATGCTGGAGTGCAAGAAGTTTACCTCTGTGGTATCACAGAACGCGGTACCTTCCCGAGGAACTTAGACTTTACGCATAGGAGTTTCAACACCCAGAGGAAAAAGATAAACGGAATCTTTAGAGAAAGCGGCAGATATTTGTGTGCGAAAAAGATAATATTTCCAAAACATTATTCTAAAGATTTAGTTGATCTAAACGAGATAGGGTGGAAGAAACTATTTTCCTCATTCGTGTTGTTATGTTTTAAATTAAATGTTACGTGTTATTGTTTACAAGAAATACATTTACATATATATCGATGCATTTGTTTCCCCCATTCAACATGAATTACAGCATAAAGGAATAGGAAACAGATTCTGTCTGATATATATCTATCCGTTCCATATATATAAACAGAACAGAACTAATATGTAATGTCAGTACTCTGTTATTCCATTGGAAAACTTTACTTTAAATGCAAAATAAATCATCTATTATTTTATCATTGTGATCATGCCGTTTTGGTGGATAGCTTTATATAAGTTTACATTACATTAACATGTCATTGTCAGATGCAGTGTCGATGGAGTTTCACAGAATTCCTTTGTATAAATTGAGGCAACATACTGCAGACAAAGACGGAATGCATGCCCATGCTAGTAAATTATGTACGCTGACATTACCTATTTTGTGATATGCATAATTCATATCAGTAAGAGTCCACGTGTTTTAATTGTAACAAAACCGTCTTAACGACTATCTTATGTATGCTAGCATTGTATATGTTTTATTTTAAATTCACAGGTCACGGCGACGAGAAAGAGTTTGTGCATGTAAAATAAACTAAAAAGTTTGCAAAAAGGTCGGACATGCTATGATAACTGAACATAGATTTCAGCACCCCGCGTTATTACGGCTACACAAAAAGCCAAAACGTTTATAATTGAAATGGAATATTTCTTTGCTTTCTACATTTTTGGAGCATATAGATCTAAAAAAAGACGACCAAACCTCACGGGTAATGGTTATTATAATCAAATTCAGCAATGCCTTTGAAATGATACATAAAAAATGTTTGACTTTCTCAATGTTTGGTGTTCGGATACATGATGGAAAACATAAAGAGGGCATGTTGTTGTTAACAGATACTTTTATAAATGCTCATCGAAAACAAAATCGATGTAAATGTTGTCAATTTTTACCATGTTAACCATATCTGGCTTTGCTTTACCATTATTTTGGGTGGTACTTCTTTTCCCAGTGATGTGTGAGCTCGACGTTTTGGTGAATAGCTTTTTAGTTTGCATTACATAAACACCTAACTTTCAGATACATTGTCGATGGAGTTCCTCAGAATTCCCTCGTTTGAATTGTAGTAACTTATTTGATACAAAGACAGACTTGCATGCCCATGCCAGTGAATAAATAATGTATTCTGGCATAACCTACATATTTCATATGCATAATTCATGGCAGTAAAAATGTTCACGTGATTTGATTATAACAAAACCGTGTAAGTGAATAGATTAGGTATGCTTACTTTATCTTTTTTTTTATTTAAAATTCACAGTTCACGGCGAAAAAAAAATTTGAATGTGCTTAATGTTCAAAAATATTTTCGACAAAGTCAGACTTAATGACACACACCAGGAGAGACGGGGGTCAAGAGTTACCAGTGCCAATTCTGCCAGTATCAAACTGGTCGACATTACGACCCGATCGTCCATGTGGCAACACACAGTGACAAGGGCCCCTGTATATGTGATTATATGGGACATAGATGAAGGCATCACGCGTCACTGCGGTGACACAAATAAAAATATTAGTATTTCAAAAACAAATCCGCCTAAATTTTACGAGCATACAGATCTTCCCTACAGATGTCGCTCAAACCTAAACAAAAGACAACCGACCCCTGCAGTAAACTATTATTAAATCACAATCGGCAATGCCATGGGATAAGTATATGAAAGGTTGTTTGTGTCTACCACCTTATAGTGTTCGGATTCATGATGGAGGACCGAAGAGGGCATGTTGTTGTTAACTGTCACTTTTAAAAATGTACATCAGAACAAAAATCGATATTAATGTTGTCAATTTCTATTATGTTTATTATTTCTGGTCCATTTTACGGCTTCTTAGTTTTTAGTTTCGATATATATATCCATGATCATCTATTATTATTTTATGATCATGTATACAAGTCAAACAGTGAAACAATTGTTTGTCTCCAATGTGTAAACTGTTACGAAAAACCCCGCATCACTTCGTCAATACATAAAAGAATACACACCGATGAATGGTTTAATGGTCTATAAAGTGAATCTTGAATTAAATACCTACTTCAGAATATATACTACTCAAAATTTGCTAAGCACCAAAAAATGCCCACACCACTATGAAGTATGCATTTAATATATTTGCGATATGCTTATTGGATACGGTTTGGTGATGTATTGACATGATTACCAGTGTACACATAAGCGTCAATAACGGGTAAATCATTCGTGCATGGCATGGAAATGATGTACCCCTCGGTTTTCACGTTTTTAGGTGCATTGAAAACATGTACTCGAAATGTGTAGGGTATTTAATCTTCACTTCAACTTAAAAATCTGACATTGTATGAGTTAATTATGGAAAACGGAAATGTTAGAAGACATTTGTCAAATGGAGAAATGTGGCGGGCAGTTGGGATGGTGGAACAAGGGGCTACCCATCGCCAGGTAGGGGAGGCCATTGGTGTGCACCATACAGTTGTCACCAGGGCCTGGGCGAGGTTTCTTCAGTATGGTACACCACTTAGGAGACATGCTGGTGGCAGAGAAAGGGCAACAACTGCAGCTGAAGACCGTTTTGTGGTTATTCAGGCTCGCAGAAGTCGTTTCGCGACAGCGACACAGCTTCGCGCCGACCTCCAGAATGCATCAGGGGTCAGAGTTTCTACTCAACCCATTCGATCTAGGTTGCACGAACGTGGTCTTAGGTCACGAAGAGCGTGTATACGCATTCCGCTTTCTCGGAACCACTGCCAGACACGATATGATTGGGCCTTGGATCATGTTGGTTGGCGTCGAATGGATTGGCGACATGTACTCTTCACAGATGAGTCCAGGTATTGCCTTGATTACACCGATCGGCGTGCAAGGGTGTGGCGGAGACCAGGCGAGAGATTCCATGCGGCAAACATTGCTGAACATGATCGCTATGGCGGCGGCTCCATTATGGTCTGGGGCGGGATCAGCTGGGATGGACGCACGGATCTCGTGGTCCTTAACCAAGGTACACTGACTGCCCAGCGGTATCGAGATGAGATCCTGGATACCCAGGTGAGATTGTATGCTGGTGTAGAGGGTGATCAGTTCATTTTAATGGACGATAATGCCCGCCCCCATACTGCCCATATTGTACAGAGGTATATGTACATAGAGGGTATAACACGTATGGACTGGCCAGCACGATCCCCTGACCTCAATCCCATCTAACACATGTGGAATGAGCTACAGGTTAGACTTTCAGCACGTCAGGTCCAACCAAGAAGTCTCCAGGAGCTTGGTGTTATGTTGGTCCAAGAATGGAACAATATTCCATAAAGAACCATCAGGAACCTTATAGGGAGCATGAGGAGGCGATGTGAAGCTATTATTAACAGCAACGGGTCACATACCCGATATTAATCCTATACCAGCTTACAATATTCCTTTTTTTAGCAAATTTACAAAATTTCACATTCAATCATTTTTTTTTTATTTTCAAGGGTCACCCTACTAAACTTCTAAAAAGTCAAAGAGAACAAAAAAAATCCTTTAAAAACTGTCGACATCATTAAATAAATCATCTATCTAAAAGTATAAATACTTTTCAAAACTGTATTTCAAATGTAGTATAAGGTATGCATGTGTATAGTTTTGGTGCTTAGCAAACTTTGAGTAGTATATTATGTTTGCCATTAATGTTATGCAAAACGAGTAAAGTATTGACATTGTCCATTCAGAACAGCAACCAGGATATGCAGGAAACGGAGAACCTTAAAATAGCCACCCTTAGGCTCCTATACGATGTAGCCCTCTAGTTTAAGGAGCAGAAACGTTTTTGAACGATCTTTAAAGCTTATGATGTATTTTAGGAGATGTCTTCTACAGAGAAAAGTATGGGGATGCCATCAGGATTTACATTGAGGCCATTGAAATGGACATATTTTCCCTAGTAGCATCAGCATGTTATCTTTAAAGGTAATGCTTATGTTTTATTGGATCTTTTTCATTTTGCAGGAAACTGGGAACCATAAAGTAGCCACCCTGAGGCTCCTAGATGATGCACCCTCTGGATTGAGGAGCAGGGCGTTTGTGTTTTTAGGGCATTGAGGGCCCTTAGGTAACCTCTCCAAGGCTGTTTAGCAGGATGTATGCGAGTTCATATCGATACTAACTGAATAATGCATTTATAAAAAAAAATATTAATTACTTAAAACAAGATTATAACGGTGTATTTTATAGCTGAAAAAAAGTATAAAAATAGTTCATTAGTTTGCAAGTGTTAAGATTTACGGTGATCTACTTGTATCAACGCTGCACCTTTCTTTCAAATGAACCCTAAGGTATCCTTTATTAGAACCTTTGTTTTCGACATTCATTCATCTTTTTTTTGATATATCAAAACAACTGTGTTAATTGTGACAAATCTTATATGGGAATATAAGAGTTGATCTTAAAAGCTTATGATGTATTTTAGGAGATGTTTTCTACAGAGAAAAGAAGGACAAGGCCTAGAAATAGCACAATGTGATTCAAGTAATTACAGGACAGGACAACTGTCCAAGTAAAACCTCAAAGTAAATTTATACAACAGAAAGTGATGAAACGCTTAATCTGAACAATTTTGACTTCCAAATTGATATGCGCATTGCTTGTATTATATTTATAATAAATTTCCCTTTTCTATAGCTGTTTTGACCTATGATACTATTCAATACATGTTTGCCAAAGTATTCAAAATCAGCCTGATACATTTCGTTAGAATGGTGTTTTAATAAAATTGATAAGGCAAAGTAGATCCATCAGTTGAAGGGTAATCATCTTTTGAGTAGAATAATTACCGAAACGCCAATAATAAACGGTACATCACTGCGTGAGATGGCAGACTATTTCAAGAGGTTTCCTTCATTCACCTGCTCTTTCCGAAAGCATTTTCTACCCCCAAGCTACGTGTACGAGAATGAATGACAGAAGCCGCTAAACAAGTAGATGATTATACAGAAATATAGGTAATATAATCAAGTAGGTACAATATACAGCTTATTTCAGATATATTTGTCAAAGACGTCATTATACATATATACAAACATGTACTGCTCATGAGAACTACGAACTGAACGCCTTCACAGAGCATTGACAACTGATCACTTCAATCTTGATTCGTTTACGAATTCACAGCGCAACGGTAAACGCAACCGTTAACGTTGCAATATATTTACCGGCCGATGTTGTAATTAACCGTTGCATGTTGCACAACGTGTTCGCAAATGACTGGCTAGATTTGTGACTAAGGACTCAGCCATGCATGCGCTTATGTTGGATTTTGACGTAAGGACGAATTACATTTCATATAAAACAGTTTTTAACAAATAAATCACTTTTCAACTTGATAAACCGCTGAAAAAAATGCTTAATAAAGTGTTACTTTTTTAATAAAATAAACAATGCCATGTGAAAAAATATAAAATGTGGTTTGTGTTTTCCATAGTATGGTGATCGGATAAACTGAAGGATCTAGAGACGACCCTTTGTTGTATCAAAAAGGCGTGTGACCTGCATCCATGTGTGTCAACGTGATCTTTTCGAAAAAGAGGTGATTATGAAGGTAAGTACATCAGTTGTGTCATAGTTCATGTATATATTTGTGGAGGTATGTCTGATGTCTTATATTTGTTTGTTAAAGGCAATCATGGCGAGTATCTGGTCCGTGGTTACAATTGGCTGTTGCATAATGATGGTGAGTATAAGATCATTTGTCTCGGAGTACGATTATGATTAGGGTAAGACTTGCAAGTTATATCTGAGGTACATATTATAGATCATACTGGATAGTACAGAACAATGATAGATAACCTAATAATAAAATTTTGTAGACATTGTTTTACAGCCTCTAGAGAGCGAACATTTAAGATTCGCTGGATCTCAGAGCGAGGCCTTAGTTTTCCAGAAACACTGGTTAAGTCAACTGCATCCGGTTTCATATATATATATTTGATTAATCCGAATTACATGAAAACAATTCATTTGAAATTTTGTTTGTCTGCTAGTGGCGTCAATTAACATTTGCTTAGAAACCAAATACATGATTATTTTTAACAAAAACTAACATTTACAATGAACGATTATTTCAATTCGAAGTCTTAGTATTTCAACAGCCAGATTAGAGCTATTCACCTTTATCAGTGTAAAACGACCCATAACAAGTGATGTTTGTCAAACATTATGCCCCCCCCCCCCCTCCTGAGCGCCATGTTGTCAGGATTATATGGACAATTGAATGAAATATGCATGGACAGAAATGTCAGCTGATTTGTCACTGACATTGGATGCCGTTAAGGCAGTTTTAAGATTATGACCATTCAAGTGTGAGGATAGTGTGTTATGACCTTTGACCCTATGACCTCAAAATCCGTTGGAGTCATCAGATTGTCACCAGAAACATAAATGTAAAGTTTGAGGGCCATGGGTGTAGGCGTTGTCAAGTTATCATACAGTCCAGCTTTTTTCGTTCAAGGTCACTGTCACCATGACCTTTGACCCGATGACCACTTAAATCATAAGGGGTCATCTACAAGTCAGATGCAACCCTAATTTATCACTCGGACAACGCTTTACCATACAAGGTCACTGTGACCATGACCTTTGCTCCGATGACGCCCCAAAATAATAGGGGATCATCTACTGGTCAGGCCCAACCTCCAAATGAAGTATGAGGGCCATGGGTGCAGGCATTGTCGAGTTTTTACTCAGACAACATTTTACCATTCAAGGTCACTGTGACCTCGACCTTTGGCCCGAAACGCCCCAAATAAAAGGGGTCATCTACTGGTCAGGCCCAACCTCCCAAGTGAAAATTAGGGCTATGGGTGCATGCAGTATCGAGTTATCACTCGGACCACATTACCATTCAAGGTCAATATGACCTTGACATATGGCCGATGACCTCCAAAAACAATAGGAGTCATCTCCTGGTCACGCCAATCCTCCAAGTCAAGTTTGAGGGCCATGGGTGCAGGCATTGTCGAGTTTTCACTCGGACAACCTTTAACATTCAAGTTCACTGTGACATTTGGCCCGATGACGCCCCAAAATAAAACGGGCATCTACTGGTCAGGCGTTGGCTCCAAGTGAAATATGAGGGCCATGGGTGCAGGCATTGTCGAAATATCACTCGGACAAAATTTTACCATTTCAGGTCATTGTGACCTTGACTTTTGCCCTGATGATCCCCCAAAACAATAGGGGCCAAACCTCCAAGTGAAGTGTGATGACCAAAGGTCTAGGCATTGTCGAGTTATCACTCGGACAAGCTTTAAAAATATTTTACCATTACCATCTCTGTGACCTTGACCTTTGACCCGATGAGCCATAAAATCAATAGGGGTTCTCTACTTGTTGAGTTATCACTCGGACAAGCTTTGGTCTACCGACGGACCGACCGACCGACATATCGACCGACATGTGCAAAGTAATATACACCTCTTCTTCGAAGGGGGGCATAACATTTATTATTCCAAGTTTTACTTGCATATTTTTTTACGATCATTACCAAACTTACACAATGATTATGGACAGAATCCATAGGACAAGTTCGGAAAAATAACCAGATCATACCATATCATACCAAAAATAAGTAATGCCTATTTTAACATTAAACATCTAAATATATGTTGGGCGTAATTACTATAATAATAATTGAAAAATGATTATGGAATGGGGTCAGTAATTCGGTCAAAACACATTATTGCCGGCCCTGACAAACAAACTAAATTAAATCTATTTTCAAAATTATAGAGAAATGTATGCTATTTCAGAGTTTATAAGATTGGGTATAAGATTTAGCTAGATTTCAAACAAATCATGCTTTTCTTTTATTTCATGTCTTCATGTCACTTATGTCTGCAAAACCAGGCATTGCCGTCCCAGACAGACAAACCAAATTGAATCTCTTTTCAAAATTATAGAAAAATGTATGCTATTTCAGAATTTATTAAATATAGCCTTTAATATTTAGCTAGAATTTAAGCAAATCAGGCATTTTATTTTTGTTTTTATTTATATCTTCAAGAGACATAATGTCGGCAAAACCCGGCATTGAACTCCCTGGCAGACAAACCAAATTCAATCTCTTTACAAGATTAAAGAAAATTCATGCTATTTCAGAATTTTAAGATTAAGATATTTAGCTAGAATGCAAACAAATCATGCATTTTCTTTTAATTTTTCAATGTCTTCAAGAGATATTAATGTGCAAAACCCAGTATTTCCGACTCGACAGACAAACCAAATTGAATCTCTTTTCAAAATTATAGAGAAACATATGCTATTTCAGAGTTTAAAGATGTAAATTCCGAATTTAAAGATTAGCCATTAATCAAACAAATCATGCATTCATATATTTCTATGTCTTCAAGACTTATGTCTGCAATTTCTGGACAATTTCTGCAGAAACCTTCTGGATATTGCCGTCCAAGGCAGACAAATCAGATTGAATATATTTTCAAAATTATAGAAAAACGCATGTTATGTCATAATTTAAAGATTAATTTTAAATAAAATAGTTAAGAAATAAAATCATGTGAAAACAGAGGTTCGCGGTCAATTAACTAAATAACTAAACAATATTTTTTTTCAGAAATTCAAATCTTAGTAGAGGGTACTGGTCACCGAGGTACCACACCGCAGGTTTGGCTTCAAAAGAGACAAAACCAAATTCACCCAAGATGAAAAGATTTATCACGAAGAGGCTGTGTTGAAGGCTCATGCAACTTTGGGAGCGCAGCTAGGCCTCGACTTCATCCGGGTCACTAAGAAGATTATATTGCCTCGCCACTATGGTCGTGACGGTGTTTATTTGACTCCAGATGGCAACCAAGCACTGTTTTACAGTGTCCTGAGGGGGTTAGTCTTCTGCCAATAAGAAAAAAACAGCCCCTTTAAGGGCCATGGAAATTGTCCAGAAATAGTACCATTCAGTCATAGTGTCGTTTACTTTGCTTAAAATAACTTATGCTTGTAAGTAAAATAAACCGTTGTTATTAAAACATACTTGTTGTGATGTCTCTTGAAAGCGGCCATGGTTTTGATTCACAAACCGCAACGTAAAAAAATATTGCAAGTAAGACTCTAACTTTGAAATGCAAAATGCAATTTTAACCTAGAAATTCCAGATCAAAGTAGTTTTGAGTTAGAAAATCTTGAGGTTTTATAGAGAGAATGTTATTTGTTGAAAGAAGGTGCTGAGGTCTGACACTAATAGACATTCGTTGTTTTGGGTTTCTGTTGGTCCCTTAAATGTCACTTTTAGGTGGAAATACACATTTTTTTCGGATTCTCATGGAAAAAATCACCTACCTGAAAACATTCACAAATTACCTGGGTCATGAGTAACTGATCTGAGTAACCCTTACGAGACTCAATCAAAACAATGTAATACAGAATGAATTTAGAAAATATTCAATAACAATTAAAAACATACGATTTGAGGTAGCAACCTTGAGGCTCAAAGCCACACTGAGGCTCCAAGACGACGCTGCCCTCTGGATTAAGGAGCAGGGTGTATGTGTTTTTAAGGACATTGAAGGCCCATAGGTAGCAATCCTGAGGCTCCTAGACGATGCTGCCATCTGGATTAAGGAGCAAGGTGTATGGGATTTATAGGACATTGAGGGCCCTTAGGTAGCAACCCTGAGGCTCCTAGACGATGCTGCCCTCTAGGTTAAGGAGCAAGGTGTATGGGATTATAAGGATATTAAGGGCCCTGAGGTAGCCACTCAAAGGCTGTTGAGCAGGGCGTAGGCGTGTTTATATCGATACTAACTGAATAATGCATTTATGAAAAACAATATTAATTACTTAAATCAAGATTGTTACGGTGTATGTTATAGCTGAAAAAGAATGTATAAAAATAATTCATTATTGTAAGTGCTTAAGATTACCTGTGATCTACTTGTAACAACTCATAAGATAGAAATATCATGTCTTCTGTACCTCTTTTAAATGAAACCTAAGGCTTCCTTTATTAGAACCATTGTTTTCGACATTCATTCATCTGTTTTGATATATTAAAACAATTGTATTAATCGTGACAAATCTTATATGAGAGTATTAGAGTTGATTTTTAAAGCTTATGATCTTTTTTAATAGATGTCTTCTACAGAGATAATTGGTATTTTTCCTTTAGTAGCCTCAGCATGTTATCATAATAGGTTATACTTTAGAGGGCTCTAGGTAGTAGCCCTGAGGCTCATAGCCACCCTGAGGCTCCTAGACGATGTAACCTCCAGGCTTATGAGCAGGAGGTATACGAGTCCATATCGGTACTAATTTGCAAGGCCTAGAAATAGCACAATGCGCTTAAAATAAACTGTCCAAGTAAAAACCTCAAAAGTAGATGTATACGAAAAAAAATGATGGAACGCTTAATCTGGAACAATCTTGACTTCCAAGTTGATTTGTGCATTGCTTGCATTACATTTACAATATATACTACTCAAACTTTGATAAGGACCACTTGATAAGTTTTTTGTAAAAAAATAACCAAATAAGCATGCTTATTTAATTTCAGAGCATCAGTTTTATCCCTTTGTAGGCCTCTAGAATGTTCGATGATTTTGATTGTATTGCTACCAGCGCGTGAACGGGCGGCACGAAAAACTGCATTCCCACGAAATAAGGCGTTTTGGCAAACATGTAACAACTTAAACATGTGGTCATTTCTTGTTTTTCGCCACATTGTGTTCAAAATGCCAAACAGAAGACGTTTAACTCCTGATGAAATGCATGTTGGCATTGGAATGCTGGAGGCAGGGTTGTCTCAGAGGACTGTGGCAGAACACCTGAATGGGTCACAAAGTGAAGTTTGCAGGACGTGGAATCGTTATCAAACGAATGGAAATGCTCAACATTGACATGGTGGTGGTTGTGCAAAGGCTACATCTGACATTCAGGATCGTTACATTGCGGTTTTAGCCAGACGAAACAGCTTTCGTAACGCCACATCGTTACGTAATGACTTTCAGAACGCCACAAACATTAGAGTTTAAACGCAAACCATCAGAAATCGTTTGCATAGTGCTGGCTTGATGGACGACAACCGGCAATTCGCATCCCATTGACCCGATACCATATCCAGGAGCGTTAGGACTGGGCACGTCAACACGTTGGATGGACATTAAACAAATGGACCACAGTGCTTTTTTACAGACGATTCAAAGTTTTGTATTGACTTTACAGATCGAGGTTCCAGAGTGTGGAGGGGACGTAATGAATGTTTTGCTCCAGTTTGTGTCGCCGAACATGACCGTTATGGCAAGGGCTTAAGTTATGGTATTGGCCGGAACAAGCATGCACGGGAAAACAGTCTTGCACGTAATTGAAAACGTAACGTTGACGGCTGTTCGTTATTGTAACGAGATCCTGGACGTTCATGTTCGACCATATGCAGGTGCAATCGGTCCTGATTTCATTTTCATGGATGATAATGCGCGCCCACACAGAACAAACATCACAAACCAATTTCTGGAAAATGCTACCATCGAGAGAATGGACTGGCCCAAAGCTCGTTCCCCCGACATGACCCCGATCGAGCATGCCTGGGACATGTTTCAGAAAGCTGTTTTTGCTCGTCCGGTCCAGCCAACAATGGTTCCTCAGCTCAGAACAGCGCTTCAGGAGGAATGGATCCGACTCCCTCAGCAACAGCTGACATCACACACGCTACTAACATTGGTTTTAGAAAAGTTCAAAGATATTCTGTTGACTTTCCAAATTTGTTGACAACCTGATATACGCCTGCTTTTGACCCCTATCATGTTTAGGAGTCCGTTACACTTGAACGGAATTGGTTTGGTACTGATATCTTATGACATTGAAACCTGAAACAATGCCATTTGATAACATTTAGTGTTGATATATCGTTTTCTTGAAATACGTAATTTCGTTAGAATGGCGTTGTAATAAAGTTGATAATGCAAAGTAGATCTATCAGTTGAAGGGGGATCTTTAAGTAGAATAATAACCGAAACGCCAATAATAAACAGTACGTCCCTGTGTGAGATGGCAGACTATTTCACGATGTTTCCTTCTATCACCACCTATTTTCGGAAGCATTTACTACCCCAAATCCACGTGTACGAGAATGAATGACACTAGCCGCTAAACTAGTGAATGAATATACAGAAATATAAGTAATACAATCAAATCGCTAAAATATACCGCTTACTTCAGATATATTGGTCAAAGATGCCATTATACATATATACAAATATGTACTGCTCAAGGGAACTACAAGGTAAACGCCTACAAAGAGCATTAACAACTGATCACTTCAAATATATCTTTATGCTTGAACGAACTCATAGCGCAACAGTAAACGCAACGGTCACCGTTGCAATATATATCTACCGGCAGTTTTGGTAATGAACGGTTGAACGTTGCATGTTGCACAACGAGTTCGCAAACGACTGGAGCGTTTTGTGACTAGTGTTACTAGCGCTGGTGTGGGATTTTGACGTAAAGACGAAGTAGATTTCATATAAAAAACAGTTTGACACAAATCACTGTTTCATCTTGATAAACCGCTGGAAAACATTTAATCGAGTGAACAAAATATTAAATGTGCTTTGTGTTTTCCGTAGTATGGTGATCGGATAAATGAAGGACCTAGAGTCGACCTTTTGTTGTATCAAAAAGGCGTGTGACCTGCACCAATGAGTGTGTCAATGAGATCTTGTTGAAAAAGAGGAAATAATGAAGGTAAGTATATCAGTTGTGTCATAGTACGTGCATATAACTGCGGAGTTAAGTCTGATGTCGAATACTTGTCTTATAAAGGCAATGATGGCGAGGATCATGATTTAATATATTTGAGTACTCCAAAAATGGATGAAAGTCTGATATAATAATGGAGCTGAATATGAGATTTGTTTCGGAGTACGGTTATAATGAAGGTAAGACTTGCACGTTTTGTCGGAGGACGATTTTGATTAAGGTGAATTTGATATAATCCTTAGCAAAGTATGGCAATGCTTTTAGATTGTCAAGGTAAGTTTGTGTCGGAGAACGGCAATGGCGGAGTTGAGTTATCTTGTATGACGTGATCTGTGTACGAGTAAGGTAATGATAGAGATGAGTATGACGTCATCTTTGTACGAGTAAGGTAATGGTAGAGGTGAGTATACGAGTACGAAAATGGTGGAGGTGAGTATGACGTCATCTTTGTACGAGTATGGCAATGGTGTAGGTGAGTATACGAGTACTGCAATGGTTGAGGTGAGTATGACGACATATGTGTCCGCGTACGGCAATGGTTGAGGTTAGCCTGATATCAATACTCTGTACAGCAGTGATGGAGTCAGTATCTTTGCATTTGTGTCTTTATTACAGCGAAGATGGCGTTAAGTATGATATTTTCCTTTTTCTGAATACGGCAATGTTTGTTATGAATGTGAAATTATCTGTCTGAATACGCCAAAAGTGAGATTAGCTGTCTATTTAAGCGGGCTCTGCGGGAGATTAACACCAACAAAACCACTCCATTATCCCGAACTGCGAAGGCAACCCCCCCCCCCGGCACCTGTGTCACACGTTGGGATCCTGGTTAAAAAAAGGTACAAACATAGTTTCAGCGAATGTAAGCTCTTCCGGTATATATCACATTATCTCATTGTGGAATTTACATACTGCATTGATATTTCTTTTCCTAGAGAAATATCCCTTATAGATGATGCATTAACAATAAAGATAAGATTATACTTATTTAAAGTCGGCAAGACAGATATACAGTCAACATAAGCTCTGATGAGCTTTTATAACCGACTATTTAACAAATGTATATAGTTACCATATATAGCAGCTACAAAAGAGTAAAAGTCACATAGTAACAGCATTAAAACCATGGGAGACATGCTTATCATACCAAAAGGTTTAAAAGAGCTTAAATAATATTAGTAAAAGAAAAAAACGTGTAAATGACACAAGTGTGTTTTTTTTTAAGAGTACAATTAGGCAAAGTATGGCAAGAATACAGAGCAATACAAACAACACAGCAAAATAATGCAAGCAAACAGAAATAGAACATATCATGCATTTAACATACATGTATGAAGGCTGCTAACAAGAACTTCAGATTAGAAAAAAGCTATACCTGTGCTATTTTGTTTAGGCCCATGAACATGCAACACATTTACATTCTTAACCATTCTAATTTGACATTAAGCTTTTAAACTGATTAAAATTTGTGCTAGAGCGATATTCTTCGGTAAGGGGAGTTTCATAGCACAGGCGCAGCATATCTGAATGAGTTCTTATCGTAGTTGTTGTAGCAATACCACAATGATTCCTCCATTCTGAATAATAATAATTCAATACAGTTGTAACTGAACCTTCTTATTCAATGATTGGTAGTAAGCCGCACGGGCGGTTACAAGAACCTTTAGGTTCGACACAGGGCAAAGGCAGGGAGGTTTGGTGTGACGAACAACAGATGTTTGTATTTTTTATACAATCTATTCAAGAATTCAAGTTCGTTAATTAAATTCAAATGGATGTTATATTGTAAAACCAAAATAACTATGAAACTATAAATGCCTTAGATACATCTAGCTGCTCAGGAAAGCTAAAATGTAACTTTAGGCTGTAAGTTTGAAATAATTTTGTCGAGAGTCAAAAATTGACAAACAACAGTAAAAAAAAGATAAATTCCCAAGTTATTTCTTACTATCAAAATTTCCCATTTCGGTACAATAAGCAATTTTTAAAGTGGAAAACCTATATGAAAACAATGTGAGTGGCCCTTAGGGAATCCACGCACTACCTTAACATAGCCAATGAAAGAAAAACTGATGAAGATATCGTCAGAGGACAGATATCTTAATAGTTCCAATTTCAGTAGGTGTTTAAGTAAAAGAAAAACCAATCCAAGTTTGTTTGTGAAATATGAATATCAATACAAGTAGCACAGTATTATTTGGTTATAAAATCAACCAAAAGACAAAGCTAAACAACTTTATAACAAGCCTATAGGTTGCTAATTATTAAACATTTTATTGATAAAATTTATTCCAAATAAGCTAATTAAAGAAATCTATTTCATATTTAATTTCAAAATAAGCACCTTTCCCAAAGAATAATTTACGAACAAACTGAAAGTAACAAAATTTGCCTACACAGTTATTAATAAACAGCAGACAGAAAACTCATATATAAAATCATATGACAAAATGTGACTGAAACTTCATATGAAATTGAAAGTAGTATAAATTGTAAATCATACTTATTATAATCCAGATTAATGTAATAAACTTTTATAGCACGGGAAAATGTAGTAACTTGTATCCAACAGTCTACACTATAGACTTCCGTTATAGTGAGTTGGTAGGACCCGTTATATTTATCCATCCTACCAAAAAAGTTAATACTTTTGTAAAAAAATAATAATTGAAACATGAAAATGAATTGAAATAGATTGCATATTTAACAACAAATTATAACTTAAACGTAACAAGTGTAAATTCCTTCTTAAATTTGTGATTTAAACGTAACGCATGTATAAACAAAACTTCTGACTTACATTTCAGATATCATACGTTTATGTACTAGTGTGGCCATATTTCATCGCATCTTAATAAGCAAAGAATTGCAGATTAACAATTCAAAACATATTATTTAAGATTATCCATTATACATTTTTAATTTATCTATGACATTTATCCCCTAAATCAACTGGTGTGAAGTTCTGCGGAGGAACTTTGTGTATCTTCCTTGGAAGACAAACACAGACAGATCTACCAATGAACCCACACTGTAAGTTTTTAAAAACAACAATGGAATATCAGGTTAATCTCTAATTAACATAATCTATATATAGCTTATCTTAATATCCTGAAGGTCACATCGAACAGCATAGGTGTCAATGGAAATCAATTATAGTTAACGAATAGTACACTTCATTATGTAAATAATAGACGTAACAGCATGAAAATATGGCATTGACTCAATACATAGTCTGATAAGCGATACCTATTATGCATATATTCGTAATACTGTAATACAGCATTAAATACATTGCAATACACAACAAAAGAAACATCTCAAAGTGAACAACAATAATCCCATATAATCTCAACGACAAAAATGCAATCCCTGAAACACAAATGTCACAGTATAAGTATATAATTGAAAATCATTCTATAATAACATAGTCTAATACAATGACCCAAACAATTGAATATCTCGGTCTAAAATACTCTTCAACTGTAAATCTCATCAGACCATAGAGCTCTTACATGTATAACAATCCAATTATGAACCAAAACATATAGATACTTATACCAAACACAACATAATCAATAGGTATTAAGTAATTCAGGAATATATCACTGGGTATGCCTAATACAAAATAGCACGAGTATAATGCATATGAGGACGTAGTCTACAAATAATGGCACCATCAGATACAAATGATAACATCATAACATAAGTTTAATAATCTGGCATACTGAGGTTACAAATAAACTGTTCCTTAAAATATCCCCACTATATTTATAGAATTTAAACGTGAGCATATACATAATATGTTGGATTCCTATCCAATAAAACAACATTAACCAAACACCCTCAACTTAAGAAATGGTTCTTAAGAAATACACACTTCGAATGAAATCAGCAATCAACTTAAAATTTGAGCAGACACCACATACACACTTTACAATGTTAATACACACAATATCGTCTCATCCCTTCACGATAAATCTGAATTCGCAAACATTCCAGTACCTGATTTACAATATATATATTTTTTTAAAGTTTCCCATTTCAGATATGTTAGATTTTTCTCTGCATCGCGCCAAATACATATTTTTAAATTATCTTGAACTAAAGTGTTCCAAATACCGTATGTCTGCGTTTCAACTATGCCCTTATTCAATGAATTAATGAACTATGTTTTTCGGTTATACCATATCTGTACTAGCATCGGCAGACGGGCCATTGGTGCCCGGTGGTACTTCGGCGCGCAATTGATACATGGAAAACTGTTTCACGTTAACGAACTTAGTGTTCGCTGCGTACGCGGCTGCCGTGCTGGTCTGGTTCGTCCTCCCAGATTCGTGGCCTTTTCGATGACAGAGGCCACCGCTTCTACCGCAGTCCGTACAGCTAGAATCTTTAGATGGAAGAAACCGGAACTCTTGCCGGAAGTGTCAAAAATTGACCCCTGATTTCTTTTCTGTACTTCAACTTCATGAGTTTTTTTGGCGCGGCAAAGATAATCAACTTTTGATAACATTATTTGAAAAGGGGAACCGCTGTGTTCTTTTTGCTTAGTATCTTTGTCGCATGTTGCACTTACAGACGAGCTAGGCAATTTAACTCTGTTATCAGACTGCGGAACACTCTTTTTTAATGTACATGTTTGAGTGGACATTCGATCTTTAACCCTATCAAGCTGAGGTTTGGCTGATGAATTGGATGATTTACCACCTTCAAACAGACAGTTTAAATGGTAGCTATTCTGATTCGACGGACAGTTTCGGGCAATATGACCCTGACCGTCACATTTGAAACAGATCACCCCTGAACCAAACCTAGATGCATTTGTACTTTGTTGAGTGTGTTTTCCAAAATTGCTTTGCATAGAGAGCTGTACCTGTGGCTGAGGTGGACCGGAAGTGCAAGTTTGTTTTGAATTGTAAATGGGAGGGAGGCTGAAGAGCTAGAGACACTATACTGACTAGCTTGTGTATTTTTAACTCGACTATTCGAAGAATATGTGGGCTATACTACTCGCCCAGCGTCGGCGTCCGGTTAAAGTTTTAGAGCAAGTTGGCATTTTCATATACAAGTCCAATACCCTACATTCAATTGACTTAATACTTCACACAGTTGTTCAGTGCCATCACATGATGAGGTTAGATAACTCCATAGTATTCTTTACACAAATTATGGCCCCTGGTTGACTATGGAACTTGGGTTAAAGTTTTAGGGCAGGTTGGGATATTGTTTAATAACTTCTATACGCTTCATTGAATTGACTTAATACTTCACACAAATGTTCAGGCCCATCACTCAATGAGGTTACATAACTCCATATCCTTAATACAAGTTACGGCCCCTGATTGACTTAGGTTAATGTTAAAGGCAAGTTGGGATTTTAATAAAAAAACTATTATACCGTTCATTCAAAACATTTGAAAGGCATATTTGTTTATTCTCAACCACATTTTAATAACGGGAAACCAAATTATTTGAATGACTTGCGCCATTGTTTGGGAGGGCAGCATCAAAGTCACCTTATGTATCGAATAATTTTAGTTAGGTTTGACATAAAGAGACCAAACTTGGTATTATTACATCGTTATTGTATTCTAAGTCAAAGCGGCGCTGTCTTACGACGGCTCTTGTTAATGTGAAGAGTACTCCCTTTGACTGATTCAAACATTTCCGCCTTTTCAACTAGATTTTGCCAAACCTCAGAACGTGTGTAATCAACATTCAGATTAAGATAGTCCGTACTCTCACGACTTCCTATCCCCCTCATAAATTGACCGGTCAGTATGTACATCTTTGCGTCACTATTCTAGCCGGGTAACGCGGCGTCTATTAAATCCTGCAAATCGCGTGCGTATTGCCTGATGGTTTCGCCTACACGTCTTAATATGTTATGAAAAGTGGCCAGAATTAAGCAGCGTGTTTTTAGGTTCGTCATACCTGGATGTCAAAGTTGCCTTGAGTTGCTCATAGTTGCACAACTGAGATGACCTTCATCGATCGATGAATAAACCTGCATCATCGGTCATACACATCACAAGATAATCAATCTTCTCAGCAGGATTCCACCCATAGAAATTTGCTACCCGCTCGATTCGGCCAATGAAAGTTTCCCATGAACCTTTACCGTTGAAAGTAGGCGGAGGAAAATCCTTAGGAACTTTAGGCAACTTTGAAAATATCGGCATCTCAGGCACAGTGGCATTGGCAGGAAGCAAACCTAAACCTGATGCACGACACGCAGCCTGTGATAACTGGATTGTGTTGAATTTGCCTGCATCCACAATTTTGGGTTGTGTGGCTTTTTACTGACGGGGTAAAAGAAACAAGACGGGGTTCTAATACTGCTAATGACTAAGCGTTTGTGGTTCACGTTCGGTTGAACTGAGCGGTAAACGTAAAAGTGGTAATAGTAGTATTTCTATCTCACAGAGAGTTCGACCAAACACTGTATGTGGTCGGTACCATGTTATTCAAACATATACCGGACGTTCTATCAAGAGGCGTAGACTCATATATCCTATGCAACATGAAAATCTGTAATCAGGAGTTGAGCTTTTTATTACAAAATAATATTTTATCAGATTTCCAATCAAAAAGCATTTACGCTTTCCTGGAAATGTCTTAATACAAGAAGAACATGTGTGTGGGTCAAATTTATCAAAACTGCCAAATCAACAATGTCTTGTGGCTTTGTGTTGATTGCAGCTATTTTTAAAAAGATATATGCATTTTTGTAACCCGGAAATGAATTTCATCCGCGAAAATTCATTATTTTGCTGAAAAACCTTATTTGACAAGACATCATCAATTTCTCTCAAGACATTGTTGAGAAAGTAGTCTGGGCCATTTTGACATAAAGCGAAGTAATAATGTTGACAGACCTTTCCGTAATAAAGTGAATGCTTTTTGACCCAAAATCTGTTAAAATCTTTTTTTTGTAGAATTTGTTGAACTCCTCGCCCACCCAAAACATGTGGTCAAGAATAAATGTTTTACCCCTAAAAAAGATTGTTCCTGAAAACTTATTAAAACATGTATTTTTAAAACGTTTTAGATTTTGATCTTCCCAAAATTGATACAAATATATACATTTTTGTTTGTTTGTGCTAAACAGTATTTGTTGAACTCAAAGGAGGGTACAATGAATTATTTTCTGTTATTTTCAGTGATCTTCACATATCCTTTAAAGGAAATATGATACGGGGCATCTCAGGTTGCTATGATTAGTTCTACATCTCTGTCCCGCGACATATTGACGACGCTGTTATTGGTCTTCAAGAGATGAACGAATCTCTTATAAAAGAAAATATATACTCCCAAAATAACACAATGAATCTGGATATTAATTAAATGATGATGATGATGATGATGATGATGATGATGATGATGATGATGATGATATGATGATGATGATGACATGATGATTATGATTATGATTATGATGATGATAATTCTTTAGCTCGACTATTCGAAGAATATGGAGAGCTATACTACTCACCAAAGCGTCCTCGTCGTCGTTGGCGTCACACCTTGGTTAAGGTTTTGGGTGCAAGCACACATAGGTTAATATCTCAGCAACAACTTGAGGTATTGCATTGAGACTTGATACAATGGTACTCAACCATCCAACCTACTAAATTAACCAAGTAAGATAACTCTTCTTTGCATTTAATGCAAATAATAGGCCTTTATTATTCGACTTAGAAGTTCTGGTTAAGGTTTTGCGTGCAAGCACACATAGGTTAATATCTCAGCAACTACTTGAGGTATTGCATTAAGACGTGATACAATGGTACTTAACCATTGAACTTACCCAATTTACCAAGTTAGATAACTCTAGTTTGCAATTAATTCAAGAAACATGCCTTTATTATTTGTCTTAGAAGTTTTGGTTAAGGTTTTGCGTGCAAGCACACATAGGTTAATATCTCAGCAACTTCTTGATGTATTGCATTGAGACTTGATACCATGGTACTTACTCAACCATCTAACCTACTTAATTAACCAAGTTAGATAACTCTACTTTGCGTTTAATGCAAGCAATAGGCCTTGATTATTCGACTTAGAAGTTCTGGTTAAGGTTTTGCGTGCAAGCACACAGGTTAATATCTCAGCAACTACTTGAGGTATTGCATTAAGAAGTGATACAATGGTAATTGACCATCGAACTTAACTCAATTAACCAAGTTAGATAACTCTAGTTTGCATTTAATTCAAGAAATAGTCCATTATTATTTGTCTTAGTAGTTCCGGTTAAGGTTTTGCGTGCAAGCACACATAGGTTAATATCTCAGCAACTTCTTGAGGTATTGAATTGAGACTTGATACCATGGTACTTACTCAACCATCTAACCTACTTAATTAACCAAGTTAGATAACTCTACTTTGCATTTAATGCAAATAATAGGCCTTTATTATTCGACTTAGAAATTATTGTTAGGTTTTGCGTGCAAGCACACATAGGTTAATATCTCAAAACTACTTGAAGTATTTCATTCAGACTTGATACAGTGCTACTAAGCCATCCAACCGACTTATTTAACCATTTAACCAAGTTCGATAACTCTAGTTTGCCTTTAATGCAAATAATTGCCCTTATTATTCGACTTAGAAATTCTGGTTAAGGTTTTGTGTGCAACACACATTATTTTAATATCAAAGCAACTACATGATGTATTGCATTGAGACTCGATACAATGGTACTCAACCATCCAACCTACTTAATTAACCATATAAGATAACTGTAGTTTTATTTAATGCAAACAATTGCCCTTTATTATTCGACATAGAAATGCTGGTTAAGGTTTTGCGTGTATGCACACATAGGTTAATTTCTCAGCCACTACTCGATGAATAGCATTAAGACTTTATAGAATGGTGTTCAACAACTCAATGTAATTGAATATCCAATGTATCAGGGTCAAAGGTAAAAGGTGCCAACTTCCAATTTCAACATTTGGAGAAAAACGGAAAAAACGAAAATATTTAAATCCTTCCATTTTCCGTTAAGTCTATGGTCTTATTTTGTCTAGTCTAACTAGAATGACTATTGCTTGTCATGTTGTGAACGTTAGAAGACAATGTATACACTAAAACACATTATATCTGCATTTTTGTAAAGAGACAAATGCCATTAGATATAAATGTTTAGGGGTAAAAGGTGCTAAATGTAGTTGGCACTGTTCAAATTCATTTCTTCAAGAAGTAAAAGGTGCCAAGTGCAGATAGCACCTTCTGCCGCTATAATATTTCATCAAGTTTGAGTATTTCTAGAAGCGAAAGGGGCCAAATGCAGTTAAACCCTTTAAACAATTCAGGAAAACCAGGTTAATTACAGTTATGCTCATAAAACAATATTATTATACATGTATCTTAAGATAAAATAACAACCAATATATTCATGCGGTCCCTTCATTAATGCATTTTGTAACACAGTAAGAAATGAGGTAAACTTTAACAGTTATGTCTTTTGCATTTTTTTTGTAGTGTCTGTTAAACTTGAAGTTCTACATTGTACGCAGATAATCTTAAATATTGAAAAATTGATGACTTCATATCAGATAGTAAGCAAAACGGGATATGTATTGGTAATAAAAACATTACCTATGTGTTAGACAATGAAAAAGTGCAAATCATACAGTAATAATGATGTACACAATTAAACAGATATGCTGTTTCCCAGTAAATAATTTCCATTGGATAGAATGTGCTTTTTTTCTAGCATTTCGCATTGTTCACATCTCCTTTTTTGTCCGTTTCATATCTACTGATCATAATCTCTTAATATGTTTTCCTCGTCGTTTCCTTCCCTTGTACCTGGTTTTCGTACTTTGATCAACAAGAAATTCTACAGAAATATTTTATGTGACACAAAACTCACTTACATTTGCACACCTACATTCCATTGACCAATGTAACAGCTCTTTTGTTTCAGAACTATTCTGTTCCTCAATAAAATAAAAACACTTAATACATTGCACTCACAATTTTATGGATCCATTCTACTAATGGCTTATCATTAAGGTTATCGAAACTATGACCTGTAACCTAGTCCATATCTGTGTTAATTTGATGCTTTAAACCCCTGTTGGCGTTTCGTCTTGAACATTGATTTTGTTACACCTTCAATCAAATTTGCATAGAACACCTCATAATCGACCAATTTCGTAATGTAATAAAATACAAGAAATCATTCGAAGGCCCTATTATATCATTGGCCAGTTCTGGTACTCGTTTCAGAATCAATGGACTTTTTTTCTTTCACACTCGTTCATATTACGATATGTTTATAGCATAAAACATATTGAAGTAAAGAGTATTGCTGTTACGATGAGTTATGACATACGTGGCAACTTATTATTCAGTACTGACTGACCAGTGAGACCACTCGTTCTCTACCATCTACATAAGATAAAGATATTTGATTTGTTTTGAAAATTGTTTAAGAGACATATGCACTGTTAAGAACATAGTTTTAAGAAAACACATTATCTATTATTTTGATACCAACAAGTATATAATAACTTATCAAGGAAGAATGATAAAAAATTCTTATTAAATCAAAGATCAAAGATCAGGAGTATGACAATAAACACATTTATAAGTACTGGCATAACTTTATATCAATTATTATTGCCAGAATATTAGAGGAAAATGATAACAAATCAATTGAGATAATCAACGATCAATGCAAGAAAAGAACAATTTTAGCCCTGTAGTACAACTTCATTTTTTATTTTATTTTAATGTAATTAGTAGCCTCTTTTGTATTATATATAAACGATACCTTTAATCTAATAAATTTTAAATGCTACTGCGGTATTAATTAGTATGATTATAAAATATGAACCCACTACAACATTCGTTCTAGTAATATAGAAAAGTTAAATAATATAGACGTTTGAATATTAACTTTGAATATTTGTTCACCTTAGAAGTCAAATCAAGCATCCCAGCATTCATAAACATGAAGACAATTTTAATGATAATTATCATTCATTTTCTAGTAGTGAACCCCAGTTTGACCGGTAATATAAACAATAAGCCAGAAAAGTTCCTGGAAAAAGGAGATAACTGATTTTAGCACCTCTGTTGTTGAATGAATACAGCCTAATCTTAGTGGAAAATGGTTACAAGTAAAGTTAGCACCTTTTTCCACTGTAAAAAGTTTACATTTTGTTGGAATGAAGGTACCAACTGTACTTGGAAACTTTTACCTGAACATATGTTCCCTGACTGAAAGTAGTTAGCTCAATATAATTCTATCAATTTTGCCCATATATGGAATGAACTTGAACCAGAAAATTTACCCTCATATAAAAGGTAACTTGTATGTTTGAAAAAACACAAAATGTCATATTTGACCAAAATTGATGTTGCCCCCTTTACCTTTGAACCCTCGATATATAACTGGTTAAAATTTTCCATGTAACTTCATTTATGTTAATATCTCAAGTACATCATGAATTGCATTGGAATCTGATCTAACAGTGATCCATGCATGTTTCGCCAAAACTATTCAATCCTTACACTGAAAAGCGGCGAAATAGTCGAGCGCGCTGTCTCTGTGACCGCTCTTGTTTTCTTAGTTTCTTATAACTAAACGAAATAGGAAGAAGTCAATAATACCGTACCTGAGTGAGGTACATTTGTAGGAACTATCATTAATTTCACCCCAATGTTAGCAGAAAAACATGCTTTTTTGAAGAACACACGAGAATGTCGACCAAGCCCAGATAAACCTGACGCCAAAGAGGAGCTGGTAGTTCTTAGAGCTGAGGTGGCAAAGCTTAGGAGCGAGATGGTTTGTCAAGAATAATTTATAAGTGTCTGCTGAGATTGTGTTAATTACTTTTTTTTACATTCCTAGCACTTTCTGTAAACATGTTTAGAAAAGATGAAATCAAGCAAGTGAAACTGCAGAAAACGCCTCCAGCTAGTAAAAATATTATACTTAAGTGTTAAGAATGAACAATGCTTTAACTTTAATCTGTTTTAAAGGCAATGAAGGAATTTGAAAAGCACTGCTTTGAAAGTGATACAGCTTCCATATATATCCATGATGATGTATTTTACAGTCGCAGAAGGCACAGAAAGTAGCATCCCTAGAAGAGGAGCTTGCAAAAACAATGCAGACTAGTCACAATGGAGAGGTTAGGACTGATAACAATACTTTTTATATGGAATGGTTTTAATTGTTATTCACTTCTATTGGTCTCCAATGGGAATTGAATCTATTTATTTTTTTGCAAAATTGCCACCGATATTGATATGAGGCAAAGCATTATAACAATAATGATACATGTCATACATTTCATAGAATAACTATTTCATAATTATCCATATTTTATATATTATGCCATAAAACGTACACAATCACTCACTACATACTGCTATAATTCAGTAAAAAAGTGGTTTCTGATGAAATTCAGAATGGGCAATGAGTAAAATATTGACATTAAAAATAATGAAATCCTTAAAGGATTTAATTATTTATTTATTTATTATAAACTAAAATAGTTTCAGGCCCGAAGAGACATCTTCAACTTTGAAAGTCCAATTTCTAGGAATCGAACTTGTCGGTACAGCCACCCTGTATTCGCCGTAAGTGAAACATTTTGTACAGTCCAAGCTTTTCCAATCATTCAATTTCATGAAAAAAACCTTCCTTGAAAGTTTAAGTCACATTTTATTACATGTGCATTAAAACAATATTGAATATACTGTATCCATGCAAATGTGGGAATATGCCATAATATCGAAGGACTGTTGATGGATACATATTTTCTTTGGAAGCCTGACAGTGACAATTATGACGTCTCACTTGTGGCAGGGTCGTCAATCTCAGATTTTGAAATTACTTATGATCCCTACGCAAGCACCTTTCTTCAAGACAATGACTTCTTCACCAACAACTCTGTACCAGATATAAACATGGAGCCCGAAATGCCGGCAACACCCACCAGCAACACTCCAAATTCAGACATTATTGACACACATCAAACTGAATCTTCAACGTCAACAAACTGCAACACCTCCAATCCAGAACTTGACATCTTTCTAACCACAGAAGCCACAATCCTTATGCCAATACCATCAAAAACCGTTATCAGAGGACAGTTCGAAAGCAATTCAAATAGCAGAACCAGACATTCAATCTGGGGGTTAAGAAAAGAAACAGTACAATCTAAAGGGCTAAGATATGATGCAAATGTGTTGGTTGTATTATCAGACTTGTTGCAATATACCAAGTTGAACCCAGAATGAAAGCGTGTTATTAAAGAGATAACAATAACTTCCAAAGCTTAGCTATAGGCAAGGTCTTCTGTTGTGCAAAGACATAAACTTATGTTTTTCTATGACACTCGTGAAATAAAATCATGATCTTACACTGAAACATTAAATCTTTACTTTCAGGAAATATTCAACGTCGGTGTCAGTCCACGCCCCGTTTAAGAATAGGGCACTAGGGAACAATTTTGAGGAATTCTAACCTGGAAAGGTTCTTGCAATCCTCATGTCTGGTATGTATTTTTTCTTTAATTTATTGATTCTGTGCTATATCATTTATTCTTTGCAGACAGCCATTAAAAAATCTCAGATACTCAATACTCCAAATTGTTGATAGATTAAGTTGTAAATTGTAACCGAATCTAAAGTTATTTATGCAACATCATCATATACCGTGTATAACTGTTCAATTGAATCAGTGTTTTAAATTGCATTAATTTAAAAAAAATGCACTTACATAAAAAATGAGCAAAATTAACTATGACTGTTTTTCTCTTTATAGGTGATATGCTGAAAATCCCATTCCAAGATTGTACAAGGACAGTTCCTAGTGATCATGTTCGACCTAGGTAAATGGCTCTACACACAGGTCTCTTAACAATTCCACATAACAATACATCAAATAATTTGTGACATGGACAAAGATCCTCAAATAAAAATAACAATAATATCAAAGGATGCAGACTTTTAATCATTGGAAATAACATTCAAAATGTAAATAATGATAATAGTTGTTGTAGTTGATTTATCAATGTCAGAAATTGTAATTCAGACTGTTGGTGTAATATGTGAAAGTATTTTATAATTTGTTCAAGTTCTTTTCAAGGGAGGAAATAATGAGATATCCGTAATCAAAATCTTAAAACATTTTGAAATCTAACTACATATGATGTGGTATAATGCATTTGTATGAATTGGTTATATTTGAGACTATATAAATAAATCAAAATAAGTATTATATGTTGTTTTGAATGTTAATTGATCGCTTAAATATATGTGAATGTTTGTAATAATTAAGTAGAGTAATTGTAAACAGACAGCCAGTTAGGATTAAATGACTCAGCTGGTGGATACTTTGTATGTTTAGGTTTATGTCTGGCGGATGTCACATAAACCAAAGATGTTTCATACGAAATTTAAACTTGATACAACAAAAACTCTTCAAGATAATCGTAACTCCATAAGTGTCCGGAATTGTGACTTTAGCCAGTACGATTCAAAATGCATTTAATCCTTCATAAGTGTTGGTGTCAAGTAAGGGTCATACTGATGTATATTGTTCAAGATACTCGACTCAGGTGAATAAATGATATAAAGGCTACGTATCTGTTTATCAAATGTGAACAAACTGCCCATGATTCTAAGTCCTGGCTGGCTTCTGCTAAGTGATGATCTACTTGGTTGAAGTGAACAACAGGTTTTGATGAAAATGCGCTGCACAGATCATCTGTATAACTATAGTACATGCATTTCTATAAGTTTAAGGATATACTATAAAATTAATTCAAATGTTTTTTTATCAACGTAAAATCTAAAGGCCCTATGGTATGCTGATTATATACATACGCACAGTGTATGACTTAAACTTTTTTAATTGGGTTATCAAACAGGTACAATGCATAAGATCTTGAAAGATTGAATGGTTTAATTGCTGTGATAGATCACATATTTCCGATGATATAGCATTTATATTGTTTAAAGGCATGTTTAATTACTTCAATGACTAAAGATTATAGTATTGTAAACTAGAACTGACATTTTAGATATGTCGAGAACAGCACATGGGAATTTATCTCATTTCGCATAGAGATCTTTCCCCCGGATTCGCCTTCATATGAGGTTACTTTACCAAGAACTTGTCTGTTTCTTGCAGTTGAAAATGCACTTAACATCAAGTATTATAAGATGCCTTGGCCTTATTAGACAAGGTTGTATTCTAAATGGTATCATGAGTACTGTACTGGCCAGTATGCATCTTTTAAGTATTTGGAATGTTTTACTTATTGCTTTTGCATTTTTTTTTTGATTGAAAACGGGATAGAGGGTCCTATCATAACAAAAGTCAGAAGTATGCGTCTTCTAAAACATTCTGTAAATGGTAGTATATGATTCCGTTTTAATTAAAATCAGCTCTCTGTATTAAAACCGTTTTGCTTCATACCTTGAGTACTCTGTAACCTTCAATCTATCTGGTTTACTGAATTGAAATGGGTCATTCGAATGCATATCCAGGAAGTCGAAGAAGGAATTCTAGTTTTAATTTCTTTTATGTTAAAAGCGATTGTGCGTTTGGTTGAAACATACGGATACTAAAAACACACATCTGACGCAGTTTAGCATTTAAACTGCGTTAGATTGCACACAAGTGAAGAAGTCGATGTTATATGCGGAATCAGGTTACAACTTACATTGTTTATTTTTGTTTTTACTTGAATTGACCAGTTAGCTACATAAAAATAATCACCACTGTATGTATACAGTTATACTTCCCCCACTTTATTTCCCCCCAACTTTATTTCCCCTCAGCAGCTGCTATACTGTGGAAATCTCCAACTGGTGCCTTCTCCAACTTCTGTGTTCTTCAACTTCTGTAATCTCCAATTGGTGAATTTTATCAATAGAATTTGACTGGGAAATTTCCAATGGGAAATTTCCCCAATTGGAGAGCCATATTTACAAAATCAAAATATTTGATTTTTTTTTTTAAATATTAATGCTGTTTATTAATCTAATCGTATATCATAAATAGAAATGTAATTTTCTGTTCCCGATTGTAATATTTGATTTTTTTCCCAATTGCTGATTTTTCCCCCGTTTCGGCTCATGTGGAAAATTCTCCAATTGGAGTTTGCCAAAATCCCGCGGGGGACCCAAATTCCAATTGGTGGCCTACGGGAGAAATCACTTTTGGAATTAAAATTTTCATACTTCTTAAAACGTTTTTTTGAATTTTACTTAAAAAATATCTTATTTAAAGTACAAACTTTCTATGTGCCATTTTTGAAGTTGATATCTTAGATAATAAAAATTCTAAGTTTGGAAATAAACCGGATTTGCAAACTTATACCGGATGCTGTTAACAGCAAATTAAAAGAAAATAACTGTGGTCAAAAATGGCCATTTGCAAATATACCGTATGTATATATACTTACTTTTTTTATTAAAAAAAACTACAGAAACAAGTTCGGTGGCAAACAGTTTAAACATAAACCCGGTTTAATGGCACTGGGTAAACGCCAAAGACAAACAAAACACTAAAACAAAAAAAAAACATCACAAATAAGAAAATGACATGTACATGTTATTAGACCTTCGCCAAGACAGATGGTATTTTGTATAAAGATTAGTGACATGTCCACTGTGTTTCACGCACTAGGTTCTGACAGCATTGTTTACTTTATTATTGCTCCTTAAATGGATTCTCTCGACGTCATTTAACCAACTATGTTCCACTCATTTCCATCAATCTGAAATGTGATATTGCAAATAAAGGTGAATAAGGTCGTAGCCGTATATACTTATTATTTTAACTATTTGTGTTGAAACAATAATTAAAACCACAAATACGTATGCAATTAAATCAGTCAATATAGCTAAATATAAACGCATGTAATGATGTTCCCAACAACTGCATACATGGATGCCATGTCTACGTCACAATATATCAATGCAAGTGATTGAGTTTAACCGATAAATAAAGTGAATGGTAATTACACGTCTGGAAAGTATATGTCCATATCTTTAGAGTGAATTATTGTTGCCTGTTTTAACGGAAAATAGAAACACAATACTGATATTAAACATGCTAATATGAGCAAACATTCTGTTTGAACATTCCTAACAGTCGTTGATGAATTTTGCTTGTTACATGCGTGTCGCTTTTTCCGTGTCTGTACATTTTAGCCTTAATCTTGTTTTTGTTAAGTGGATGGTTTCTTGCATATCTCTGTTGTTTCCATTGTATGTGATAAAATACCTAAATTTAACTTAGTTGAAAAAGTCTGGCCATAAGTCGTCATTTAGTTAAACGATCATCTTATACCAAAAGTTTCCGCTAATCAATAATTCGTTCAATCAAATTAACAATAACAAGTTATGAACGTAAAAGGTCAATTACGTTATTGTGTATTATACCACAACATCGTCACCATAGCCTTGTAATAGAGCTTTCACGTCTGAAGCGGAAAGTCCCGGCTTCAATAACAAATCGCGTAATTGCACTATACTTTTTTAAATATAGAACCTGTAAATGCCTTTGCCATTTAAGAGTAGCGTTTGAGCGAATGGTAGGGCAATTGTTAAGTTCATGATCGCGTTAAACCTCAATAAAACTACATTTCGTTGACTTTTCAAAAGCTGGATGTATGTGTGGTATCTCTGTACGGTTTCATAACGTGTTTAATCTTGATCTTAAGCCTTCGTTTACATTGCCTTCTGTGCTAGGTCCAATGTATTGCTCAAAGTAAACAAAATTGTGAACATTTTGTGTTGTTTTTGCAGATAAAAAGAAGAGCATCAACAAAAACTGTGTAAGTACTTTGTTGATATTTCGTGTTTTTTTTTTAAATGTCGACATGATAATAAAAGAACAAACTTTTTTATCTTTATATAAATGTTTGTTGCAATGAAGGTGACTGTGAAAATTGATAATAACCCTAAAAGATGAGTTAACCATGGAATGCGATGTTTTTGCAAAGAAGGAAAGGATATAAATGTTCTTTACTTAAATTTAATAAAGACGTATATTAGCATTGTGATGCTAACACTTTTATACAATTGTATATACCCTTATCATTTGACAGTGACTGTATATTATTGTTTCTTTAAAAATAAAAATGGTTTATCTGCCGAAAATCGAGCCTAACCTCTGATCTATATCTATTTACAGTATCAGTTTATTTCAGGGCGTCAGAGCATGCTCGATTTGCCAACTTATCGAAAATAGACGATGCCGCAGATGAGGATATGTATGGTAATTTATTATCGTTCGAAGCAAGCGTTCAAAACAGTGAGCATATAATCATGCAAATTTATAAAAATGTATGGATGACAACAACACTTGTGAAATATCGTATTCTTAATTTATTTAAAAAAAAAACGTATGAGAAAGCAAGAAGTCACAACATTTTTTTAACCAAGTAACAGGAAGTGTTTTACTGTGTATGTTCTCTTATTACATTAATATAAGTTATCTAAATATATGTTTTTATATTAATCATCGTTATTGTATAAATGCATTATAATTCTGAAATAAGGATATGTGTATAGCGTCTTTTTTCAAATGACTTTTTAACGTGATGCTAAATATAGCAGATCGAGGTTTAGTTATTTCTGGATTTAAATTCGTGATTCTTTATCACAACATTTCATTTCTTTTTCTTTGGTCGATACTTTCAATTAAATCCCTTGATTGCCTAAAACGGGTGTTGTCACAGTTTTAATTTCGACCATAATCACATGCATACTAGCGATAAGAACTGTCGAATTATGCCCCTTTAAGACTAACAAGACGGGCGATCGCATCAGCTTTTGAAATTTTTGTTACACAAATAAAATACGACTCTGATAATAATCGTAATGTGCACACTTTCGAATACAGGTCAGGGCCTTCCAAATGAATAAAACAAATAATGAATTAATCTTCGTATGTTTAATCTAGATTGAAATCAAACGCAAATACAACGACGATTGATAGAAATAAAAAAGCAACCATACTATTCATCCAAAAAAAAAAAACAATTAAAAAGACGAATCAGTTTACTGTGTGATATTATAAATACATAGAAGTACAAATTGAATGCAAACGCAAAGGTTGACACTTGTTTCTTTATACTGTTATTTTTAAAACCGTTCTAAAGACTTATTTTACAAAATAAATAATGTGTTTGCACATACTTGAAGCACATACTTCATTCTAATTATACTTGCCGAACATACTGCATTCTAAACATACTTGCCGCACATGCTACATTCTAAACATAATTGCCGCACAAACTGCATTCCAAACGTACTTTTAACACATACTGCATTCTAAACATACTTGCAGCACAAACTGCATTCTAATCAAACATGCAGCAGATACTGCATTTTAAACATACCTGCCGCACTTATTGCATTCTAAATATACTTGCAGCAGAAACTGCATTCTAAACATACGTGCCGCACATACTGCATTCTGAACATACCTCCCGCAGCTACTGCATTCTAATCATAACTGCTGCACATACTGCATTCTAAACATATTTGCCGGACATACTGCATTCTAAACATACTTGCAGCAGATACATCATTCTAAACATACCTGCAACACAAATTGCATTCTAATTTTACTTGCCGCAAAAACTGCATTCTAAACAAACTAGCCGAACAAACTTCATTATAAACATACCTGCCACACATACTGCATTCTAAATATACCTGCCGCTCATGGTGCATTCTAAACATACTTGCCGCACATACTGCATTATAAACATACCTGCAGCAGTTACTGCATTCTAAACATACCTGCGGCACATACTGCATTCTAAACATACCTGCAGCAGATACTGCATTCTAAACATATTCGCCGCAAATACTACATTTTAAACATATTTGCAGCAGATGCTACATTCTAAACATACCTGCCGCATATACGACATTCTAAACATACCTGTTGCATATACTGCATTCTAAACATATCTGCCGCCCAAACTACGTTCTAAACATACTTGCAGCATATATTGCATTTTAAACATGCCTGCCGCACATACTACATTCTAAACATTCTTGCCGCACATACTACCTTCTAAACATACTTGCCGCACATACTGCATTCTAAACATACCTGCAACAGTTTCTGCATTCTAAACATACTTGCCTCAGATACTGCACACCTAGCATACTTGCAGCACATACTACATTCTAAACATGCCTGCCGCACATACTGCATTAGTACCATACTTGCCGCAGATACTGCATTCTAAGCTTACTTGCAGCAGATTCTGCATTTTAATCATACTTGCCGAAGATACTGCATTTAAACATACTTGCCGTACAAACTGCATTCTAAGCATAATTGTAGCACATCCTGCATTCAAAACATACTTGCGGCAAATATTGCCTGCTAAACATACTTGTAGCACATACTGCATTTCAAACATACTTGCCACAGAAGCTGCATTCTAAACATACTTGCCGCGTTAACTGCATTTTAACATGCTTGCCGCATTTACTGCATTCTAAACATACTTGCAGCACAAACTTCGATCTTGGCATACTTGCAGCACATACTGCATTCTTAACATACTTGCCGCAGATACTGCATTCTAAAGATTATTGCTGCAAAAACTGTATTCGAAAAAATACTTGCAGCACATACTGCATTCTATACATATCTATCGCAAAAACTACATTCAAAACATACATGCATGCATTATAAACATACTTGCATCAGATACTGCATTTCTAACATACTTGCAGCAAATCCTGCTTTCTTAACATACTTATTGCACATTCTGCATAATTAACATACTTGCGGCAGATACTACATTCTAAACATACTTGCCGAAGATACTGCATTCTTAACATACTTGCAGCACATACTGCATTCTAAACATACTCGTAGCATATACTGCATTCTTAACATATTTGCCACAGAAACTGCATTTTATACATACTTGCCGTAGATACTGCATTTTATACATACTTGCCGCAGATACTGCATTCTTAACATAATTGCCGAAGAAACTTTATTCTTAGCATAATTGCAGCACATACTGCATAATAAATATATTCGCCGCAAATTATGCATTCTAAACATACTTGCAGCAGATACAGCATTCTAAACATAATTGCAGCAGATACTACATTTTCATCATATTTGCGGCATATACTGCATTCAAAAACATATTTGACGCATATACTGCATTCTAAACAAATTTTGCCACGTATGCTAAATTCTTAAAATATTTGTCGCATTTACTGCATTCTAAACATACTTGCAGTATAAACTGCATTCTTAACATACTTGCAACACATATTGAATTCTGAACATACTTGGAGCACGTACTGCATGATAAACATACTTGCCGCACATACTGCATTCTAAACATACTTGCCAAAAGAAACTGCATTCTTAACATACTTGCAGCATATACCGCATCCTAAACAAACTTGCCGCACAAACTGCATTCTAAACATATTTGCAGCACATACTGCATTCTAAACATACTTGTCGCACAAACTGCTTTCTAAACATACTTGCCGCAAATACTGCATTCTTAACATATTTGCAGCACAAACTGCATTCTAAACATACTTGCAGCACATACTGCATTCTAAACATGCTTACCGCACATACTGCATTCTAAAACAAATTTCCGCACAAACTGCATTTTAAACATTCTAGCAGTACATGCTGCTTTCTAAACATACTTGCAGTATATACTGCATTCTTAACATACTTGCGGCACCTACTGCATTCTAAACATACTTGCCGCACTTACTGCATTCTTAACAAACTTGCAGCAAATAATGCATAATAAACATACTTGCCGCTGATACTGCATTCTCAACATACTTTTCGAAGATACTGCATACATAAAATACTTGCAGCACATACTGCATTCTAAACATATTTTTTTGCAAATACTACATTCTAAACATGATTGCAGCACATACTGCATTCTAAACATGTTTACGGCACTGAGTTCTAGACATACTTGCAGCTCATACTGCATTTTTATAATAAGGCCCTTAACATTTATTGCTTATAATTTGAGGCTTTACTATTTTGTATATTAAACTATAAGGAAGAATATCGAATATTCATTAATGTCATATAATTACGGCATCCTTTTCATGTCTGGTTGGTGTCATTGCACAATTTCATACATTTGGCTACACTAAGTAAGCAGACTTTTGCATAAATGTGTGCATATTTTGTGTAGAGAATTCGAAATTCTTGTACAAGTTTGGCCTTTATTCTATGTACTCACCGTTTATGGTAATCTAGTCCAGATGATAATTCAAATCACTTTAAGACCTGCATTATTGCCAAGTAACTAGACTTGACATCGTGTATTTTTAAGTACGAATTATTTTACAGTTCCAATTTTTAAGAAATGTCTCACAGCTTTTTTCTTACTTGATTAAACGTTGCTATGTTGTATCATTTAATTGATAACCAGCTATTTGCGATTATTAAGGTCCTGTTAAAGAATTGTTTATATTTATATGTGAAAAATGCGTAAGGAGGTCTGGATTTTGTCCACTTTACGTTGTTATTTGTTATAAATTCAATATGGCTGCCACTGTTTCTATTACAGCGGGGTTTGCTGTTTGTTGGCCGTTCTTGGCCGAAAACGGGCCGCTCTGTTTTAAAACCGACCAAAAACGGCCAGGCCAAATTTCTGCCCTTTTCGGCCAGTTTATGGTTAAAACCCCTGGACTTTTTTTGTGGCAGTAATGTTTAATTATTCGGTATTGGAACCTTTTTGCATTTTTTTCTTTCATATGAATGATATTTCTGGAGGATTATGCAATACATTATTCATAGTTTATGTTTAATTCAAAACACGACGGTGACGTAACTGTTTTGTCAAAGACAACGTTCAGTGAATTGCATGTGGTATAAGTGAATATTGATGTAATACATATATAACCTACATTGGAAACACTCTCAAACATCGAACAATTAAATCCAAAACATTTTACTTCCTGACCTTTTTTATGTACATATAGCTGTTAGATTGGCCTGTATCTAATATATACATTCATCAGTTGAAGTTACAAAAAATCATCGAAATAAACAGAAGTTCATATCGCATGTTATTAAAAGCAAATAAAATCGCATTCCAATCCCTAATATTTATTGTGTCGTATATCCTTTGATATAATGTAGAAATGCGTTGGCATCCGCTAAATGGTAATCTTAAACACATAACTGGATTACGTTTTCTTCATTATTTCAGACTCATGTATTACCAACAGAGGCAATAGGACAATACCAATTCAAAAGATAAAACCTGAAAAGGAGCACGATCCGAGCCAACCAAAGGAACAAAAGTATGATTTGCTGAAGGTAGGTTTATTGTTTGCTGATGAGATCAGAAGGCTGAGGACAAACGACAAGTTGTGTTATAAAACTAAGTGAACATACCGTTAATATGTCATTGAGCTTTTTTTCGAACGATTATTTAATTTAAAATAGAACCTACATTTTAGCCAATGAGATTGCAGACCATCAAGTAGTAGACTTAATAATTAAGAATGTCAACGTTCGCGCGTTTTTAAGGGCCGCCTACTGCCAATCATCCGATACACACTTCCTGCGTCAGATTTTACGTCGACAATGTATCAGCCAATAAGGTTGTACTCTAAGTCAGTTAGATGACATGAAGTGATTTATTAATCATTCAGAAGGACTCGTTCGCTACGCTAATTCCGCGAATTCTTTATCATTAAGAATTCACTTCATGTCATCTAACTATCACATAAAATCGAAAAAAACAAATGATGCACCATGGTGGCGAGTACCTATGATATTTGTTTCAGCATCATCACATTGAAATGTCAACATTGGCATTTTGTCGTGTTTTGCAGTGACGGACAGAACAATATACCAAATATATAAATGTAATTGCATGCACATATGCTGTTAATGCAATATTTACAGTTGAATTGCGCACGCTAATAAAATATAAACATTATCATGTAGGTATAACTTCGCCAAGACACATAGTGTTTTGTACAGAGAAAAGTGGCATGCAAACGGTGTTAAAAAGCTAGGTTCTGACAGCATTGTTATTTTAAATATTGCTCCTTGAATTGATTCGCACGAAGTCATGTCATGTCTAAGTCACGGTTTATTCATGTATTGTAATTGCTATTAGTTTACAATGAGTGGTAATTACAATTCTAGGTCGTATACTTTCATAATGATTTGTTGTTTCTTGTTTAAACTGAAAATAGAAATACAATACTAATAATCATGATTAGTTGTGAAAACAACTGTTATCTGTTTGAACATTCCCAACATTTATTGATAAATATTACTTGGTGCTTGCGTGTCGCTTGTTCAGTGTTTGTAAAGCCTTAGCAATTAAACTGGCTGTTTGTTAAGTTGCTGGTTACATCTATCTTCCTGTAGTTTCTTGTAGTTTCAATTATATGTTTATTTAGTCCAAGATTTAACTTATTTGCAAAAAGTCACAGGGCGTAATTTGTCATTAACGACCTCCAATTTGTGTTTGCAAATCCTAGATTTCGCAAACTCAAGTACCCTTTAAATACGCTGTAATCGAATACTGACGTATAATTTAGTTAGAAGGCTTCATTAAGGTGTGATTTTGGTGTTTTTTGTTTGCGAAATGTTTTGGAAGTTTGTCTAATTGACCCACCAACTTCGGGCCCCAGCGGGGTTTTTGCAGAAAAACACGGGGTTTTTCACACTCCCGCGGGATTTTTCTCCCGTTTTTCAAGAGCTGGGGAAAAATCCCGCGGGGTTTCAATAATACACGATTCAAATTATTTTAGCTCAAAATAACATCTTATATCAAAAGAAACATTATGCTTCGACACCGGAAGTGAAATAACGCGAAACAAAAAAACCCCGCTTTTCAGTACGGGGTTTTTCTCCTGCGGGATAAAATTCCTACATTTTATCAAAAGAAAAAAAATCAATTCAAGCTTTATGTTTTTGAGATTTTATACATTACTTTAATGTAAATACTAATTTGAATGACTATTCTAGAGTCATTTCTTTCATTTGAGAATCTATTAATTTAATGCATATTTTACGGGAGAAAAACCCAGCAAAAATCAGGAATGCTATTTAACGGAAAAAAACCCACCGACAAAAGCCATTTCAATTTCCAGCGGTTGGATGTTGTTAAGGAAGTGAAGTTGTTTTACATATTTATATTGAGTCAATAATATTAAGTTAACATGTGTTTTTAATAAAAAAAGTCAGATTTTAATAATTAGTTGTTTGTAACCGTCGGCATAGTCGATATACAGCCGTTATAGCCATCAGTGATCTTCCAGTTTATTTATTGTCTACATGATCACTTTCATTCAAGGCTTTAAAATTTCATTTAAGAAATAACAAGTGATATATAATTTCGTTTAAATAATGGATAACTAACCCCCAACCCCACTCCCCTTCACTGCCACTTAACATTTTAAAGCTGCACTCTCACAGTTTTGCCGTTTTAACAGATTTTTTATTTTTTGTCTTCAAATTACCCATTATTGGTATCTTGAAACCAGTGGTTAAAGACTGCTGTCAAAATATATGATAGCAGATTTTTAAATTTCAGTCAGAAAACTTATCTTTTATCTCTATAAACCGTTTCTTACGGTTCAAGAAAAATGCATGAAACATAAAATTTTAACTTATAAAGAAAAAATATGTGACTATTTTTTTGTCAGCAGTCTTATGTGAATGGTTTGAATGCACTTTCAGGTTCCATGACAAAAATTAAAGAAGTTGTCAAAACGTTCAATGTGTGAGGGTGCAGCTTTAATAATTATCTCTTATTATTTTATTGTCTAGGAAAAATACCATTAATGACTACAATTTTTTTTTGCTTAACAAAAATCTTCCCCCATAGACACACACACAAGTGACACAACCCATTTCATACTAATGTAATACTTTTGTAATCTATACCCTGTGTCCACAATGTTTTATACTGAATGTTAAAGGGTTGGTAAAACAGTATGGATAAGGGTGTTCAATATGGGGATAAAACCCATGATAGACAATGCACTAGCATTGTCTCCTACTCAGCCCCGGTGGCTGATCCCGTCGGCTGATTCCCACCCAGACATACATTAAAGGGACTTGGACACCAGATGATCCAAAAACAAGATATTCAATATTACCTCAAAACAAGCCTAGCCGAATCAATACCAATTATTATGAGACTGATATTACATCATTTAATGTGTTTAAAAGATTTCATCACTGTCTCTCTCTCTGAGACAAGTAATCTTTAAAAAATAGCACATAATGATTTTCCTGTTTATTAGTATTATCATATCTACATTAAGCATGTAAAGGTCACATAAACATATATACAGATAAATACAGATAAATACATGATTGCTATTTCTAAATTTACTTCGATTTACATGGTAGACAAAGTGAGTTTATTTCAACTTATATGATTACATAAGTAAGATTCAGTGCACTGTACACTGTTGAAACATAACAGTTTGATGATAAATTTTGACAATTTTCACTTTTTCTTGCATTGTAGAATCTTGAGTCCGCTCCCTCTATTATCAGATTCTGTGAAATAATTGCTTTCAAACAATTGGAAGAGCTGCATGGTGTACTGAATACAGTAGTTTAATGAATTCCATCCACTAGCTGAATAAAGGATGAACACACATTTTAAAACCACATATCAGAAGTTTTTGGAGAGCATTATGTCAGCAAATTTAAATGCAAAACAGTGTTGGAAAATAAACAATTTTTATTTTATTTTACATGTTTTATCAATGATACATGGCGATCATCAACTTATTATAAAAATCATAATTAAAAAAACAACAACATTTAACCATTTATTAAAGCTGCACTCTCACAGATTGAACGTTTGACATTTTTTTTTATTTTTTGTCTTGGAGCCATTATAGTTTTCGAAATTCCATAGAAAACAGTTAAATAAGACTGCTGAAAAATTAGATTGTAGATCTTTATATTTCAGTTCAAAAATTGATGTCTTATGCAATAAAACATTAATTTTCAAACATAAATATGAAAGTCCGCAATTTGATATTTTGGCAGCAATCTTTTATCACTGGTTTACAGATATTTACGCAAAAATGTGCTCTTTCCAAGACAAAGAATATAAGAGTTGTAAAAATTGTATATCTGTGAGTGTACAGCTTTAACTGTCCATTTAAAATTGAACAGTACAAATTTACTCTGATATTAGTATAATACTATTACATATTTATAAATCAATATAAAAACAATATTCTAAGATCTAAATTGATAATAACTTTAAAAATGAAAAAAACGAATGACGAAACAGAAGTTCAAAATATGCAAATAAGCTGCACACGCACAGATTTACGGTTTTGACAGCTGTTCTATTTTTTTGTCTTATATGAGCAAATTTCTACATTCTTTTTTTCAAATCAGACTGCTGACAAAAGATCAGATCGCAGATTTATAGATTTCTGTTCGAAAATTAATGTGTAATGGCATTCAACATCACTTCTTGAACTTAAATAAGAAAGTATGCAGTCTTATGACACTATTTTTCATGCATTTCCGCATAAATTGGCTCTTTCCAAGCCAAAAAATAAAGAAGTTCACTTCAATCTGTGAGAGTGCAGCTTTAAGTCAATCTTAATCTTAGGGTCATACATCATTGACTAAATTCACTCTATTGGTCAGTAATCCGAATAGCTGTACATATTATTCTCTGATTCAATTAATCTGACCAATATTAACAGCCTAGTTTCAGTCTAGCAAATAAATTCAACACAAGTTGTTCAATTCTTCTGAGACTGACAAAGAATTAAAAACCCACATTCATGAAAAATATTTTCGATATATGAAAAAAAAAAACACAAAAAATAGATTCAAGAATAAAAGAAATATGCATCCTTAAATATATATTGCATATAAACAATTAATTATCTATTATAAAGTTGACCTGAGTTACAATGTTTTATCTATAATTGTTGCCATTTATATTTAATAGTTATATAATTATCATGTCTATCAAACAAACCAAAAAAATGTCATTAAATATTTGAGATAAGCACAGGCTGACACAAGAACTAAATATTTAAGTCACAGTTGACAAGGCAAACAGTTCCTACCATGATATATATATATTTATACACATGTATGTCAATAATTCTCGAAAATTGTTCCACCGCCCCCCCCCCCTCCCTCCCCCATCATGAATCTGCAACGCGTTCAGTAAAGATGTTTGCGGCGAACGTTTGCTGTTTGGTTTCCCGCTTAACGTATATGCGCTGCGTTGCAACAGAGATACAAAACAAAACGTTTGCGAGCGTTTTGTAAACGCTCGCCTGACTGAACGCACTGCTGATATCCTGGCCTCAGAACACTCTTTACATATCCCTCTTCCTCCTCTCTTTAAAATGATCCTCTTTTTGCCATTACTCTGTCCTCTCCATTGAAGTTAGCCTGCAATTTAAGAAAGGAAAATTTAAATTTCACACAAAAATGGCACTTGTTTATACCAGCACATTTGGCATATGACAAGAGCACCACCTGCGGGTTCTGAACCCTCGTCTGATTATATCCTTTTATTGTAAATTTATTTCATATTGTACATTTGAAAGTGAATATTCTAATGTTTAAAAGTGATAGCTCTGATAGTTTGCTTGTAAGCCGCCTTCTAAGCACATTATTTTATTAAACTTAAAAAAATTAGACTATAGTCCACAAATACTAAAATATCCCCCATCCTCCCCATTCCCTTCCAAATGAGTTTGATATATTGAAGGCATAATCCTTTCATTTTCTATGAAGAAGCTTAGTGTCCATTTCTCAAAATCAACCAAAATTCACGTTTTTTACCCTAAAAACAGGTGAGACTCAATATCTTTAGGGTATAATGTGAAGAAGGGTATAAGATGTACAAGTTCCCCAAGTTTCAAAGTGACAACTTTGATAGTTTCCATTTAACTGACCTGAACGCAAAACTTAACCCCAAGGCAAGGATAACAATCAAGTGATGACAATTGCTGCTTGTCATTTTTTTCAATAATGTATGAATTTAACAGTGTTTATTAAAGGGACTAGACACCAGATGATACAATTGCAAAAAAATAGATAACTGTCAAAAACTTACATACAATTGATATACTAGTGTATAACTTTTAATCTTACTTTAATAGCTATATAACATTGCTTAAGACACATAATTTCACAGCTTTTGCACATATTGTCGATATGAAACTTTCTGGGGTGTGTTTACCACATAATATAAGATCCCAGTAAGTTTAAAAAAGCATCAGTATATTTATCTGTTTTCATAAATGGATATAATATAAACTTGGAAAACTTAATTCACTATTTTTACACAATGAAACCCAAATGAGATAGTCAAATGATTGCTCTGTTTATTTTAATCATGTAAAATTATTTATTATATATATACCCATCATTTATCCACACGTAATACTTATCGCAAAATATGGTAGGCTGTATTCCACTCTAGTGCACTACAGCCGTTTTCAACTCTTGTGACGTCACGTCATAACAACTTTACAAGTGTCATTGCGTGATGTTAAAATGATGTCATAAAACAAAATAATGTGTCCTTAAAGGGACTGTGTCGGAGATTTGCACCAAAAAAGTTTTTTCTATAACGAATTCAGGACAATTATCTAATAGGATGTGTTACGCTTTGATGTCATAATTGTAAAAAAAGATTGTGTCGGAGACCCCGCGTCGCAAAAATTGAAGTCCAACTTCACGTGATAACACCTTCTAGCCAATCACGCATGATTGAATGAATTCTACCTTGAACACATACCCAGTAATCTTTTTTAATGGAAAAATACTAAGTAACTGCTAAACTTAAATAAATTGTAAACTATGTGGTACTTCAATTAGTACGTTTCAATGCATTGTACACATCGATGCCAAGTTTATGTCATTTTTCGACAATTTGTTTTTTTCGCTATTTCATCATCTGTGAGACAGACCCTTTAAAATGACATTTATTATGAAAACATGTGGCTTTTAAGTGATGTTACAAGTAAATTAGTAATGTATATATAATAAAAGGGTTATCAGTATGGCGTTTTGATCCGGGAGGCTTGTGCCTTGTGAAATCCGAATCTGCAAAAATCCACTCAAGTTAAATACAACCTCCCGGATCAAAACGCAGTACTAATAACCCTTTTGTATTATCAGCCTTCTAAATGATCACATCGACAGTTCTAGGCTTATTTTGAAGAAATACTGTACTTGCCAACCTGGTGTCTAGTCCCTTTAAGTTTATGGCTACATTGCACACAAATAAAGTAGGTATGTTGCATGAACATAATCTTGTATTTTGAAGAAATACTGTACTTGCCAACCTGGTGTCTAGTCCCTTTAAGTTTATGGCTACATTGCACACAAATAAAGTAGGTATGTTGCATGAACATAATCTTGTATTTTGAAGAAATACTGTACTTGCCAACCTGGTGTCTAGTCCCTTTAAGTTTATGGCTACATTGCACACAAATAAAGTAGGTATGTTGCATGAACATAATCTTCAATAAAAAAAGCCTATTCAAAATATATTGTTGAATACTTCAATAATGTTTCAAATCTAATGGAAATCAGCCAACTTGAGGTAGTCATTCTTTTTTGAGACATTAACAAAATAAAAAGACAATAAAAAAAGTCATATGCTCATTGACTTAAAGAATCCATGATAGCCACTAGCGGATCCAGGGGGGGGGGGCGCACCCAGGGGGGGCGCACCCGGCGCACGCCCCCCCCCTAAAATTCCCGGAGCTTACATGTTCTTTGGTATGGAAACAATAAAATATACTATATTTTCCTATTTTTTCTTCACTCGCGTATCTTTATACAACATTGCCTTTTGAGATGTACTCGTACACAACACAGAGTGCACGCAATTTTAACGTTCCCGCCTTCCCTTACTGTAATAATTCGGCACTATATAACATGATCATGTTGATGCGCCGTAAAACCCATACAAACAAACACATCAGTCAATTAATTTCCTTTGGGTACAAAGAATTTGGCACCTAGAATATGTTGAATAGTAAAAGTATCTGAACATGGGTTCACAATGATACATGTATCTTCCCTCGTTTTTCCCGCTTAACGAAAATATACAAATTATATAAGCCACTTAGTCGTCCTAATAGAAACCTCGTTATGATATTAGAACTATAGGTATGCCCCTGGATCTGCTAGTGCAACCTTTAGAGTGATTAAAAGTTACGCCCCCCCCCCCTAACCCAAAATCCTGGATCCGCCCCTGATAGCAAATTGATTGTTTAGTTTTATTCAATTACATTATTTAATCAATGACGTTCTAATGAGTAGGTCATATTTATGAAATAAGACAAATAACTATATCTTAAACATGTGTATGTCAAAACTTTGCATTCATATATACATACCATTCAACTTTGTCTTTGGTGTTTGTTGCATTTGCAAGTCTAGAAGAAGATGATGATGCTGGTGTTCTTAAAGAGTGTGTTGCTGGTGTTCTTGTAGTTCGAGTAGTTTTATTCGGGTAGCTGTTGTTGCTGATGTTTGTGTTTAGGATGAATTTGTTCTTGAAGCCGATGTTTTTGTAGTTGTCCCTGCAGGAAGTGTTGATGTTCTGGGGTTGAAGTTGTTGTTCTTAAAGATGGGGTTGGTGTTCATGTTCTAGTAATCAGAGTTGTTCATAAATCTGGAGTTGCTTTTGTTTGTTTTTGTCAGAAGTATTGAAATTCTTATACGCAGGGTTGTTCTTGTAAATTAAGTTGTTGTGTCAGGGGTTGTTTCAGGATCCCACTCAAATATGTCGAAGGCCTTAAAAATAAGAGAATGTGACACTGTGACAAGTTTTTTTAAATGACAAAAAAGTTTCACATTTTAATTATATTTTTTCTTATTAAATTTAAGTTAACATTTTATGCTAAAGTTTAGAATGTCACAGAATATATATATATATCCCTCCTTAGTTGAACCACCACTTGAAAGATTAAAACTTAAATTGTCACTATCAAGATGTGTTTTATTACCCCCAATTAACCCCCTAATTCACTCCATTTGTTAGGTTTAGAAGTGTTACTAAGGAGACCTTTAAAGCCAATATTTTTAAACTAGTATTTTGCTTCAAACACTTTCAACAGAACCTACCATAAATCAAGAGTTGGGCCCCTGACAGCCAAGAAAGAACTTTACATTTGCAGGGCTTGTGGGCTTGTGATTATTTTGATCACTGATATGATAACATGGACATAATAAGGCCTATACAAATCTTTGTTTACACCCATCTGAATTTATTTTATTCTTCCTATTTTATTTTTTTTGCGTTTTGATCAAAATCCGTTTTTTCAGAGACCTAAAATAATACCCTGATACAGGTCAGTTTGCTAAAGAATTATGGTCGTCCAAAAAAAAAGTAATGCCTACCTATCTACCCTTTTTTGGGGGGATGTTAGTAGAAACTAAGAATATTTGTTTCGCCTAATCAAGGATTTAATTTGAAGACAGTTTTGCTGCATACTATAATATATTTTTACTTTATAACATTGCATTGTGTGGGAGTAGGATTTGATATATTGGTGCAAGGTATTTTGATTATAACAATTCCAGGAAGTTTATCAAAATGCTAATCTTTATGCAAGATGTGTCATGTTTGGTGTCATTATTTTGCTTTTATAATTCACTTTTATATTCAATAATATATTGATAAATTTGTATCAATGTAAAAGTTTAATTTTTATTACAAGCAAATGAGGCAAATCAAAATAGTTCCTCAGTTGGTAAGATCCATCTACATTTCATGTCAGTATTTATCTTAGCTCCGCCCCTTTCACTGGAATTGACATTGCCCCTTTCACTGTTTTTGACATCTGATTGGCTGAGTTAAAATTGCCTTTTAATGTTTCTTTATGAATGACAGTTTTATACAGGGAATGCCTGGTTAATGTGACAATCATTATTCTGAAAATGGTGCTATAAATATGATTATGAATAGGCTTATAATTTATTTAAGATAATAAACATAATCTGCAGTTATGCACTTTAATTGATCAAAATACATTTTCCTTAATTATGCTTAAAATATAAATAATTGCTTATGGTCATGTGGATTTATAGGCTAATAGCAAAGAGGAAAAAAAATAAAATATATATAATCATATGGAAAGGAAAAATTGAGGTGAATTTTATGTGAATATCTTAAATGTATAATTCTCCATTTTGCTAAAGTGGCTAATTGTTATTTAAATCAGATGTTTTTTTGGTTTTTTTTGTACATTTTATCTTGGCATTTTGATATTATTTCAAGGATATTCTGGATATGCAGTTTTAATGTCTTTTGTTTGATTAAAAAATTAGTTTCTATTTGTGTAAGAAAAGCCAGACAAAACTATAATTATTGTTATTATTTGCAATTGTTTAAACCTGGGAGTAAGATAACATATTATTGGTCCCAGTTTAAACATAATTTTGCTTTAAGTGTTTATTCAATATTTTTACCAGCTTTCTTTGTACAGTGCACTTAAAGCTGCACTCTCACAGATTGAACATTTTGACAACTTTTTATTGTTTGCCTTGGAACCAGCCAATTTTGCAAAAATCCATGGAACCAGTTATATAAATAAAACTACTAACAAAAAATCCAAAAAAGTATATAATATGCATTTTCCTTAAAAAACATCAATTTTTCAAACAGAAAAATGTGTAAATCTACGATCTGATTTTGTCAGCAATCATAAATTGATTTGCAGATATCTAGGCAGAAATTTGCTCTTTCCAAGACAAACAAAAAAAAAGTTGTCAAAATGGTATATCTGTGAGAGTGCAGCTTTAATGTCATCTAACACCTAGATTTTACAGCAATTAACAAGTCTTACTTTTTGTTTTTAATTTTAAGTTTAATTGGGTTATTATAAGGGCCCTTTCCATATCTTGATTAAGATTTTTTTTTATTGGAAAAGTTTAATTATGTTCTCTCCTACTATTTTCTAATTGTGGACTTTTTGTTAATAGAGAATTTTATCTTCATTATCTCAACAACAACAGGATCAGAGTGGCATAAATGCAGCCACAGAGACAATTATAAACAAAAGACTTCTAAAATAGACCTGCCACATATGAAAAATTCATATAACTATACATGAAATAGACTTAAATCATACTGGATTTGCAATTGCAATTGTTTTATTTGTTATCGCTGATTTAAAAGGAACACTATTCTTAGAATAAAGGAGTGGAAATCCTCAACAGAAGTCTCTGACTGTTGAAAAAACTACATCAGCCAACCTCAAATACTCTAAGGCTGACCAACAGTAATCTTTCAGTAGGAACTGAAAACAAGAAGGAACACTAGCGGCGCTACCGTGCTATTCCCCAGTCATTCAAAGTACCTCCTGTGAACGCGTTAGCGGACTTGCGCCCAATTCTTAGCAAAATATTGTGCATGAGTGTAGCATTAGACATATATATTTAAGATATATATAATCCAAATGTGAACTTATTTGACAGCTTCAAGGAATGGAGAGAACTCAGCGGATTATTTTGTTTCGCCAAGGCATGTAGGAAAATGAAACCCATTTCATCATAAATTCTGTTTATTCCAGTCACTTTAACAATAGTAAAATCTTTCAACTAAAAAAATAATATTAGTGTCTGCAATTTCAGAATTTCAGAGTACCATCCACTCATAATATATTATCATTTATCATGGTGTAATTAATTAAGTCATTTTGACATCCTACTGTTAGTTTTCAAAAAATATACTAAAGTAATAATTACCGGTACATGTACATTACCATGACAGTCACACCAATGGGAAGACTTATTTAGGGACTGACATTATAATTCAGTCAATTGTAACCACAGCCCCTCCAGGTCCGGGAAAAAGCCGGGACTTTGAGTTTCGGTCCAGCCGACCCCGGGTAAAATCCCCGCCCTGCGGGGACAAACTAATGGTTAAACCCCGGCCAAATGCCCCCGCACCCCAGAGACTCTATATAAGGCTTAATTTGGCCCTATGACAAAACCACCGCGGTCACCCGGCCCTGCGGGACCACCTCGAAAGTAAAAACACAGCCCTTTTCTCCGGCTATTCCCGGTATACCCCCGGACCTGGGTGGGGGGGGGGGGAGCGTGGATACAATTGACTGGTGAATCCATGGGGAGACTTATTTAGGGAAATAACATTGGCATACAATTATATAGTAATTAGTTATCCTGACATGTACTTTACACAGAATCGCTACATGGTGACAGTTACTCTGGGACGGACATTACATTTACATACACTATACTAATAGCATTTCTGACATGAACATTGCAAAGACACACACCAGACACCCTTAGGGTGACTTAATTAGGGACAGACATAACACTGATATTACAGTAATTAATTATCCTGATGTGCACTTTACATAGAATCCCTACATGGGGACAGTTAATCAGGGACGGACATTACATTAACACCACTATAGAAATAGTAATTCTGAAATGAACATTGCAAAGACACACAATATGGGGAAAGTTTATCAGGGCCTGTCACACTAAATTGACATACACTATATAGAAATAGTTATTCTGAAAATAATGAACATTGCAAAGACATACGCCATGGGGACAGTTAATATTGGACGGACATTACATTGATATACACTATAAAAATAGTTATTCTGATATGAAAATTGTAAAGAAACACACCATGGGGACAGGGATTTCAGGGATAGACATTTCATTGACATACATTATAGGAATAGTTATTCTGCCATTATCATTGTAACAACAAATGCCATGGGGACAGTTATTCAGGGACGGACATTACATTGATGTATACACTTTTATAAGTACTAGTTATTTTGACATATTAACATTTTAAGACAAGCGCCATGAGGACTGAGTTATTCAGGGACGGATGTTACATTGACTAGACTTAATTGACATACACTATATTGTTATAGTTATTCTTACATGAACATTGCAAAGACACACACCATGAGGAGACTTATTTATGGACAGACATCACACTTGACAATAACCATACACTAATAATTATCCTGACATTTACTTTACATAGAATTGAACCATTGGGACAGTTATTCAGGGACAAACATACATTGACTAAATGACATTATACTATAGTAATAGTAATTCTGACATGTACATTGTGATGACACACCCAATGGTGACAGTTATTAAGGGACAGACATAACATTGACACACACTCCAGAAATTGGTATTCTCAAATGTACCTACAAAGAATCTCACCATGGGGACAGTTATTCAGGGACAAGCATTACAATTACATACAATATAGTATAAATAGTTATTCTAAAATGTACTTTATAACAAAAAATGACACTATAGTGACATTTATTCAGGGACAGACATTACATTTGACTTTCAATATATAGTAATAATCATAATAGTCATTCTAAAATGTATGGTACATTACAAAGACACGTGCCATGGGGTCAGTTATTCAAGGACGAACATTACACTGACATATACTATAGTAAGAGTTATAAGGACATTTAGTACAATGAAGAGATACATCCCATGGGAACAGTTATTCACGAACAGACATTACATTCATGCATACAACTTACAAATTAATAATTCTGAGGACAGGTACATTGAAAGTAATCACATCTTTGAAACAGATTACATTAAGGATTTGCCATATCAAAAATCATAAAAAAAATCTAAACGTACAATTATTTGGACTACTTGGGGTACGGGATCATTTGGCAGGGATTTTACCGGCAGTTTGTCCCCGCAGGACAAGGATTTTACCCGGGCTTGGCTTGACAGAAAGCTAAAGTCCCCGCTTTTCTCCGGACCTGGGAAGGCTGTGATTACCGGAGGCCTTACCTAGGGTCCTTGGGGTACGGGATCATTTGGCAGGGGTTTTACCGGCAGTTCCTCCCTGCAGGACAAGGATTTTACCCGGGCTTGGCTGGACAGAAAGTCAAAGTCCCCTCTATTCTCCGGAACTGGGAAGGCCGTGATTACCCGAGACTGGGTGTATACCGAGGATAGCTGGGGAAAATGAGCCTTTGCCCGGGCTCAGCTGGACGGAAAGTCAAAGTCCCTGCCATTCTCTGGACCGGGGGGGGGGGGGCGGTTATAACTGACTGGTGCATAACCAAGAGTTGTCCTACTTCTTAGCCACAGGTGCAATATATATGGGATAAGTGTATCAAGATATTCTTATTAAAATTGTTTGTGTCAAGTAGATCTACCTGTGTTCTTACTATCTTAGCTGATACATATTCAACAAGCCACACAAAAATGCAATAGAATAAAATATATATGACTTACCATGGAAGTTAGGGATATATCCATTTTGCAAAACTTAGTGTCATTCAGTCATTCTGATTCATCGTTCTACAAAGCTCGATGATTTTGTTTATCTTCTATGAAAAACAAAATAATTCGTCTGACACATTCGTAATTTTCCAGCATGATACATGTACCCTGGTATTGATTATTGTAATTGTATGTTTGTGTTAAACCGGTTTAAAGTCAGATTCAAGTACCAATAATTAAACAATTTTAAGTACCAATAATTAAACAATTTTAAGCAATATCATCTTTTTAACGTAACAACTCTTTAACGTCACGTATAATTTTCATTCCTGCAGTATTTTTAAAGACGGTTAAAAAAGGAAGATTATTTTTTTTAAAAAGGTTACAGTACACTATTTCATAAGTTTCGAAATTAGTTAAATTACCTTTAATAATATCATTTACATAACTAACATGGTTGTTATATTAAACATATAAGATACATATGTAGTAACATTTGTTTTTGATTTAAATGAAGTGCAATAATCGCGTTTTAAATCATAAATAGTCAAAACAGGTTTTGCTGGGTTTTTCTCCCGTAAAAAACATTCATAAAATTTCTGTTGTTCTTTAAATAAAAAGCAAGTATTTCAAAATCCTTAAACAAGTGATGATTAACATCATAACAATAATATAATAGCTTAGAAGTGGGGTTTTTACGGATTTTGTATTATCGGTAAAATCTTGGAGTTTTATCCCGCAGGAGAAAAACCCCGTACTGAAAAGCGGGTTTTTTTTGTTTCGCGTTATTTCACTTCCGGTGTCGAAGCATAATGCTCCTTTTGATATAAGATGTTGTTTTGAGCTGAAATAACTTGAATCTTGTATTATTGAAACCCCGCGGGATTTTTCCCCAGCTTTTGAAAAACGGGAGAAAAATCCCGCGGGATAGTGAAAAACCCCGTGTTTTTCTGCGAAAACCCCGCTGGGGCCCGAAGTTGGCGGGTCAATTAGACAAACTTCCAAAAACATTTCGCAAACAAAAAACACCAAAATCATACCTTAATGAAGCCTTCTAACTAAAGTATCGGCCAGTATTCGATTACACCGTATTTAAAGGGTACTTGAGTTTGCGAAATCTAGGATTTGCAAACACAAATTGGAGGTCGTTCATTATGTTAAACAATCAGGTAATACCAAATGTTTCAACTTAACAAAGCTTCTCTCAAGCAAATGACAATGACATATTTTTGCATCTGAAACGGAAAGTCCAGGGTTCAATCCTCAACCGCATGAAATAAATATACTTTAAAATAGTGTACCTGTAGCTGCCTTGCCTTACGATTGGCATTGAAGAGTAGTGTGTGAGTAAATGCTGGGACAATTGTTAGGTTCGACAAATAAACGTGTTTAATATTCAGTGAACTCTATTTCAATTTCTATTTCAAGGATGTCTACCAAAGAAGTATTAATGAAATAAATCAGATGTTTAGTATGTGTGGTATGTCTGTATTGTTCCATAACGTTGACAGACTCTAGCTTAGTGTCAAGTGTCAAGTATCAAGTGTCATGATTCATGTATATCAACTAGTAGGCTTGTTTCGTTTGCATTATTATGTTCAAAGGTAACACTTGAGTGACTATTTTTGTTGTTTTTATTTAATTGCAGAAAAATGGAATTGCAAGAACAGAAACAGTGTAAGTATACTTTATTAGTTCGGGTATTATGAAATGGTGACATACACATTTGCATATAATTATATTCGTTCGTTGCGAGTATGTAGTTGCCGTAATTGTGTGTGTGTGTGTGTTTAAGTAAGTCGTACTATATACATAAAGACACTTTTGATTGCCTTTTTATTTTTTAAAAATGTTTGTTGCAATGAAAGTGACTGCAAAAGCTGATGATACTCAGGAAAGAAGACATGTTAAATGGTAAAGAGATGCAATTTAAACATGGAGAGGATATTCATTTTCTTTACATGAACTTTGATAGAGACGTACATTTACAGATTGATGCTAACAATGTATATACAAATGGATGGGTATACCCTTATCATTCGTCAGTTACTGTATATAGTTGTCTTTGTAGGTGATATAATCAGCAGGAACTTAAGTCTTAAGTCGTATCTTCAACTAAAACACTACCTGTTTCATAGTATCTATTTATTTCAGATTGCCAAAGTATGGTGAAAACGCCGAATTGTTAAGAACAGACTATGGAACATGTAAGGCTTAATCTGGTAGTTTATTATCGTGCAAAGGAAACGTTTGAAAACTTGTGCATATAATCTTAAAATATAAGGCAATTATATGAAAATGTTTGGGTGACAACAAAGTCTCAGTGAAATATCGAATGATGAGTTTAACTGAACAGTTATAAGAGAAAGCATTAACATTAACTCTTTTCAAATGTGCACTGTGTGCTCGATAACGTGCACGATCGAAAGAAAGAAGCAACGTTATTCACTAATTTATTGATGGTATCCAAACAAGCCGTTTACGTCTAAAAACAAAACAATAAATTTAATCAATCTTGTATATACAGATTTAAATAATGCATGTTGAGCTCCACCAACAATTGTTTTTTTTTGTAATACGAAGGGTTTCCAATATAATGTATCAGTTTCAAGGTAATTGTGTATAATGTTGACTTTATTTTATATTATTTTTGTTTGCGCAAAACCTCATTTATTTAATACCATATGTTATAAGGGGTCACCAGGAATCCAACATTCACATACTTGAGGATAAACTGTGATAGAAATGCATTTCAACATGTATTTCCCAATCCATGAGCACACAATCAGATAAAAATATAACAAAGTTTGATTTTAATACAAATATGTTGTACACTGACACTACTTATGACGACAAGTTATTAGTTTCTTTTGATAATATTATTGAGGTTTTTCAAATACCCTTATTTATATCTCCATCCCATTGTGTATTATTTTTGCAGCCTTTGAAATAACACCGAATTACAAGCTCAATCAATTGCGATGACATGTGTAACAAGGCGATTGTTATGAAGTATGGATGTTCATCAGGTCTTACATTTGGAATGTTCAATGACCGTATCGAAGCGGAAAACAGACCTGACGTTTTGCAAATCGACGGAGTTTCAAAACCAATTTCACTTCCAGGGGACTCTGGAGCTCTTCTGGTGAAAGCCAATCCCAAAATAGTTAGCAATACGGTCCTAAAAGCACTTGGGGTCGGCAGGGGCTATCTGAATGCTTTAAACGACCTAGAAGAAAACGGTATTCGATTTCAAGAGAACGAACATTTCAAGATCATCGGAATCGTTCATGGAGGCTCAAAAGATGATCCAAACATAATGTTTTGTACAATAATTACTCCCAACATGTCAGCGTTGAGACAATCGTATCATTTTTGTTCGTAGTTACGTCCATCCCACAAAAGATTGTGCTTCAGGAAAGCATAAGTAAGTAGTTTATAAAATATTAAATTCTGATTACAAATTTGATCTTATTCAAGCATTTAATGGGATCTTGATATAACTAGACATATATGTATTATACTGTCATTTCATTTAAAGGGTATTTACTATGTTAAAGCCATTTATTCAGGGTTAAAACTAGGAGAGCTTATCTTAGGAATGGTTTTATCTTAAACAGTACCAGCGTTTTACCGGTACAATGATTAAAATGGGTGTGCCCTTTTATATTTAGACTATTTGTTATACTGCTAGTACCTTTTTTGGCATATTCATTTGTTTGTATTTACAAATAATAATTGGCGAATAACGTTCTTCCAAAGATGTTTGGTATACCTTTTTTTCAAATAAATACGCTGGCGCCTAGTTTATGTTTAATATTGAAAACAATAATAGAAGTAATTGGTACTATTTATAATAACAGTTATTTCCTTTCCAGTTGACTCCGGGGCGTTTTTGCTAAAAGTCGATCCCTAAATGATAGGCAACACTGTAGTCAAATTGATAGGAGTCGAAAGGAAACATCTTATTGCTTTAAACGATCAAGTCGTAAACGGTCCTTAAGTGCAGAAGAACGAGCATTTCACAATTTTAGGAATCGTTCACAGATGTTTTAAATATTATCAAAACTTATCATTTTAAACCAAAATTAAGCCCAGCGTGTCTCTCGGTTTTGCGCGTAGGTACGGTTTGTTCACATAATAACGCAATTGAATTATCATACAGCTTAAATGGCACAGTTTTACTGCAGTCGTATACACCATTTCATATTAAGCTTATTTAAGGTGCATCGTATTACATTGAATACGTGTGCTTGGTGTAAGATTAGGTTAATTATATATCGAGTGTTGAAAATTAAGTTATTTCTAACAGACTCGTTTTACCCTTAGAATTGCAAATGATTTCTACATTCGTGTTTGTTTCATTGCAAAGTCGCATTGAACTTGGAAATACGTGCCTGATTTGCAGGAATTAATGCTGTTTGGTTGAAGTAATCAAATCAGTTCTGTTATGCATGAACAATTGTGTAAACGTTTGAATAAGCTTAATCAATATTTTTTTGTTGACAATGTCTTCTACCTTTATGTAATAATTTACTCATTGTTTTAAAAGCATATGTACAGACATATAGTGCATTTGAAGAGAATGAATGACAGAACCTTATTTTTAGAACGTTCAAATAAAAAGTCAATGTTATCATGCACTACAAGCAATCTACCAAACAATCGATTGCAAAAACATTAATTAACGATCTAAAAAAATAAGCGGTAATGACCTCATATTTTGAAATTTATAACTCACTTTTAGATTTAAGCGATATTTTCGTCCAGAATGCACAATTTGAGACAAAATCTGTATATCATTGTGGTCAAATCTTAAAGATTTAATTTTCGAGAACGTTCATGAAAAATTGAATGATGAACTGCGGAATAATATGAAGTTTACATAAAGCTCAGTTTTGACGTAAAGCGTAATCTAACATCACTGAAAATATGACAAGTTGCCATAGTTGCTTACATAGCTTCAATTGTAAAACCTATGTTTTTAACTTTAAAAATTGTATTTACTTAACATGCTATTTCAATGTTACCAGTCTTTTTTGCTAAATATTTGTGTGTTTTACAATATTTTGACGATACCTTAAAACGGTTAAGTTAATGTGTAGAGGAAAAAATCACAAGAGTCATAAACATTATATGAAAGTGCATGTACGTATATGAGTATTGCATGCTAGGTCACACCACTGTTTGCATTGACAAACTAGTAGCGAGATGAAGAATACAAAAACAAACTAACAAGTTTACATATTGTTTAATAAAACAGAGACAGGATATCTATAATAAATATTTAAAGATACATTTACAGGTATGCAAATACATGTGTTTCTATAATCATATAAAGAACTGGTTGATTTTAAGACGTCTAAAAATCATTATGTTTTGTATCTACACATTTGCGATTCATTTAACACGGTCTTTGCTCCTTAGTAATATCCTTTTCATTATCTATAAATAAACCAATGCACAGGGAGGATGTATTTTATTGTTATGTATACCAATCAAGTTCTGTGTGTGATTTGGCAAATATTGAATGTTTTCAATCGTTTTATCATTGAATATTATAGATTATTTATCATCATTTTTGTTTTGAATTTGGTGATTATTGAATTATTTTCCAACATTTCATTTTTTTTATTTTCTTAATACATATATATGTTTTAATATTTTTTGTTAATGAATTGTTAATAATTAAATGCTTTCTGTCGTTAAATCATAATTTTCATCAAGTCTATTATAAATCAGGGTGGTACTCACTATACATCTTAATATAAGCTCATGGTCATATATCATTAACTTCATCCATTGAATTGTTTTGTTAAGTATACCACGTAAACTCAAATAATAAATACAAATAAATAAAGTTATTACTTGGACTAAACTCATATGTCCAAAATAGGGATCCGTAACATAATATAGAATTAACCATGGTATTCACTATATAAAACAGTTCTTTGGTTAAAAAAAACCGAGAGTCTTTCGATAATGTTAAGTTGCAAATATACATGTTTGTGCCTGAGCCGAAAACTTTTCTTTAGCTGGTGTCCAAGACATTTGAGGGGTTAAAAGAAGACCAAAATAGTAATAAAATTATATAGTTTTAACGTGAAATTCACAAAACTGCCATTTTCTTTACTCCTTAAACGTCCACCATTTCTAAATACAATAACTTCTGTTTTCTTAAAGTTCGCCTTCATATCGTAATTAGTACCGTATACACCTAGCTCTTGATGATATTTTTTTTCAAAAGCTTTCCGAAAGTCAACGTATAACCAGTAAAAGCATCATCTTTTTTGGCAAGGTATTTCTGTACAATGGCTTTCAGATAAGTATAGTATCAACCGTGCAATAATTTCGACGAAACGTAGTTTGAAATTAATCGATCTTGTTATTTAGCCCAGCTAAATAGTAAAGTTTCTTATTAATAACATCAGAGAAAATATGATACATGGTATTTGTAATAGATATAGCCCGGTGATTTATTGGAACATATGTGCATACAACTTGATATGTGTCATTTAACGTCAATGTTTAATGTTTAATATATTCACCGATTCGGATCGTCTGTATTGTTTCCTTATTATCAGTTTTACTACTATGTCCTTCATTTCACATTAATTTGACTACTACAAATTTCTTGACACCGTAAAATAAGTATTCAATTAATTATTGTTTGTTTTGGTGAGATATCAAACAATATTGCCATGAGGTACAGACTGTTTGTTAACAGTATCAGGATGCCAATTATTAAGTTGCCAGAGATGTATGGCTCAATTGTGCAAATTAAGAAGTGTAACTGATAAGATACAATAGGTGTATGCCTCAAATTTGTCAATAAAGTTTTCTGTACTTGATATTTCAGAAGCACTGCTCAGTTAAAAGGCTGTCAGATTCATCATTTAATGTATTGTGCAGAGCGCTTTGTCAACTGTCCATTAGTTGACCAGTTGAGGAATATAATTTGACCAAAATCTGTATTCATATCGTTACGTTCAGCACAGAAAGGATTGACCACCGAGGTATACAAATATATTATGTGCCGTTATAATATTAATAAGTAATTGAATTTAAGACGTCAACAATTGTCATTGTGTATTTTCTTTTTATCTATACAATTGGGATCAATCTTGAAATCGGCATTGCTTCGTAGCACAACTACTATACCTATAATACCTACTTATTATTTAATACAATTCTGTTTTTCCGTCGGTCTAGATCACAAAAACGATATGCTTTTGAGGTCCTAAGTACATGATATAAAAACTGTCCCTTTCTCGTTATCTATTTATGCATCACGGTATGATTTTGGTATTTTCAGCTCATGCTGAAGAAAGCTTCCAATTCCAATTCGTCTACGGACCAGCCGGCTAAGGGTATCGGAGGAATTTACCCGGGGACATTTGCAAAGAATTTGGCTCCGTCGAACTAACAAAACTAAGGGGATTTATAAGAACAGCAGCCACTTTTTAAATCAAAGCGATTCAACTAAAACTGAATGTGTTAGTTTTCTTGTAAAACCGGCTGTATAAATACTCATACCAACTATTCAGCCGCCGATCCGCTCAGCAAATCAACCCCGTGACAGTATATTAACATTTAATGAATATTGATCCGATGGTGAAAGTATATTGACCTTTTATTGCCATTTGTCGGATGAATAACCTTTAGACTTTAATTGCTGATCTTAAATCACCTCTGTTTCGATGTTGGTGTACAATTTATTGCCTTACAGTTTTGGTACTTAAAGCGATGTAAGATGAACTTTTGTTAAATATGTGTGATGAAATATAGATGCATATAAAGATATATCCATTATATAATGAACGGCGTTGTTAACAACGATTGTTCTCTAAAATTAAATGCATCTTTCTAATGAGTGTGTTTACTAAAACAACACTGACGTTAGTGACGTTATTTGAGAATTGCAGAAGAACGATACTGTTTTCAAAATAATAATTTAACCTGTGTGGTCTAAACAACATGGTTTATTTGACTTCTCTTGTTGAAATTGGCAAAGACAAATCATTATTATTCATTTCAAAATCCTAACTTTTCTTTGAATTTCAGTTATACTAAAAAAAAACATTTTATAAGAAAGCATATCCAAATACAGTTGCAATCTGAAATGCTGAAATACCATGTTTAACTTCAGCGGACGAAAAGCCCAAAAAGATTGTTCTGAGAATGAAAGCAATAAATGATCGCTTATTACTGAACAACAATGAACCTGATATTAAAAGTATGTGTTAATTTTCAATGAAACAATATGGCTTATACCTCAACGAATGTTTTAACAAATGTAAACAAAAATGTTCATAGTGCAGCGAATAACCTATGAATAAGTTATAACAATATATAATTGTGACGTCGTCAGCGAAAATGAATCCTGTTGAGATAATCAAGATACCGAGATAAAGCGAGATTAAAAAAACAAGTTTTCTGAGCTATTATCGTTTTGTCAATCAACTATTTTGACATTTTTTTTTTCAAATTATTTACAAAATCGAAGTGTATACACTCTATAAAGGAACATCACTCTGCTTCCAGTTGAATATTGTCGATAATATTCATGCTGCCTGACCTTAAATCATGATTAATCGGCCTTGCTCTGAAGGTGTCGCTCTCCGCCATTTTGATGAAAACATGTCGAAATCCGTACGAAAGATATGACGGTTTTGCCGGTTTATCCACTCGGATTAGCATGTTTTTCGGATTAATTACACGGAAAAAAATATTTAGAAGGTAATGTATGCAATTATCAATGTTGTAAGCCTTTATTTAAATTGTCATTTGATGTTTATTTTAAATAACCTTTTGACAGTTTGACCCGGAAGTATTTTTTTCGAAACAACAGATGATTCACTAATAGCAACATATATTATGGCGGAAAATTTGAAAAACACTTGAAAATTTTATGAAAATGTCCCAGTTTAGTCAAGCAAGCACCATCCCCTATGAATTAAGCCAGGACCATTTATTTCGCGAAGAGTTATTAGAAGTTGATAGACTTTATTTTCATGACGTTTTGTGTCCAGAAGGTTCTGGTGCAAGTGAGATAGAATTTAGTCAGTCTGATTCAGAATATGATTCTAGCCATGGAAGTAATTCTGTCAACGATGAATCAGATGATGATGAATGTAATACAGAGACTGTTCAGTTTGAAAGTTTTGACCATGATTTAGAACCTCTGAAGAGGATTAAAGACACAGAAAGAAAAATGATGAATTCTTTGCTCAGACATGCGAGTGTATAAAACTCTATGGCAAACCATGCAGTCAAGTCGTCGATGGCAATGATATTACTGGCTTGCGTATGTATTCAGCTGGTATGCAGACATATGAACTTGATCTTGTTATTAAATCAGCCATGATGTGCCACAGAAAAAATGGCCAACAAACTGACAGTAGTAAACATAAACGGCAGGAGAGGGATAGACCCAGTCAGAAGTTTTTTTTATTAATGGAGTTGAATTTTGCCGTGAGGTATTCGCATACAACATCGGAAAGGAGAAACTAAAAAGAATTGGTCGCTCTCTTGACAGTGATGGATTGATTGCTAGGACTCATGGTTATACCAAAAGACTATCTCATAATGCAATCACATTTGAGGAAAGAGAAAACATAAGAAAGTTCCTCATCTTCTATGCATCTAACAATGCAATGCCCCTTCCCGGAAGACTTCCAAACCACCGCAATAGTAAAGTGTTCTTGTTGCCATCTGATAAGTCACAAGCAGACATTCATGTTGAATATGAAAAAAATAGATGGTGCTAGAAGTATAAATCTTAGTACTTTTACCAGAGTATGGCGTGAGTTGTGCCCACATATAGTCTTAGCTAAACCAAAAACAGACTTGTGTTTTAGATGCCAAACCTGTTCTCGTAATATTTCACAAAGTGGTGCCCTTTCCGAAGATGATAAAATGACACTTCTTGATGAATATGAAAGTCATGTAGAAAGTGCTAGACATCAGAGGGAGTAATATAGAATGCAGTGTGATGACTCTAAAGTTACATGTAGTGAAAACATTACAGTTGAAAGTGCTTTGGTTAATAAATTTTTATGCGCTATAGTTTTAGCTATCTTATGTCATGCTTCAAGATTTTCTATTCTTAAAATTAAAAAAAAAACATATAATATGGTAAATTCTATTGATGTATTTTAATGAACATGCTGGATATTGGATTATCATTTTATAGAATGTCAGTCTTGATCAATGAAAGTGACTCCTACATTTTACCTAAGCTTTTTTTCATGCCTGTTATGATTGTATATATATATACATGTTAACTTTGAGTGTATTAATATTCAAAACATGGATAAAATTCTGAAACGGAATGAAAAGATTCCCATCAGATCATTTTGTATGACTTATATATTTCCTTCTAGGCCATCAATATAAATGGGGAAAAATATAGTTTAGGTGCACAGTCATGTTCCTTAGATGCAACCGTCCACTACAGCTGGGACTTTGCACAGCACGTTCATATTCCACACCATAGCCAACAGGTTAGTTGATTTTTTTTCTATCAAGTACAAGCAAATAATCAAATGGATTTTTTTACTGAATTTATCAACTTATTGCCAGAGATAATCTTTTTTAAAAGGATTTATTGTGCAGTAATTTGCATGATGTACCATACTTGTGAGTGCCTAAGGTTTACTGCAGTAAATGTAACATTTCTATTGGTCAATTGCCATCATGCACATCTCAAAATCTGGAATAGGATGTGTATCTGAACATTTATTTGGTATATGTTAGTTATGAGAAATGTTTTAAATGTGTTTGTATTAATGTTGAATACTGGTGCTGTTAAATTTTGCTACTGTTGCTGATGATGGTGATGATTAAGAATAGTGATAAGAAGGATAAATACTTTTCAGAAAAACAGGTGTTTTACATTGGTGATGAGGGTGTTGTCCCAGGCAAAGGAGCAAACACAGCTGTCAGCTACCTCCACCATTACCCTGAAAACTACGGCCTGGGTGAGGAACATGCTCAGTTCCACTTTGACAATTGCCAAGGACAGAACAAAAATAATGCCGTTCTTGGTTATGCTCTGTGGAGAACATTGACAGGTGAGAGTTGTTGTGTTTTAGTGAATAAAATAAAATATGTTTCATGATGTAAACTCAATTATGTTATTGCTTTTTAATTGTCTCAAAAGGTTTTCAGTAACACTATAGATGAGTGAAACAGATGTATAGCTTTAAAAGCTTTTGATTTGTTGTACTTTAGAAATAAATATAATTCAGTGTTTAATTTGAAATAAAGAAATCTTATTAACACTTAACTATTCTATTCCAGGAGGGCATAAGACAATCCAATACTCACTGATGCTAGCCGGCCACACCAAATTGTCATGCGACTGGCATTTTGGAGTTTGGAAAAACAGATGGAGACACATGGATGCAGAGACAGTTGAGGTATTCAGGGAGTTAGATTTTTACCACACCAATACCACAAAACAGTGTAGTCATGGCAACCGTTTCTATGAAATGTTCATGTGGTGTTATATTCTTCATAATTGATGTTATTGATGTTATGTTTCCACAGAAATAAAAAATGTTGTTTTCAATTTTAATGGAATATAGACACTTAATATCAAGGAAGTTGTATTTACTTATGTTTCCATTTCCTTCATTTTTTTCGCCATTTTATAACAAATAGTGGTTTTGTGAAAGTTGTCCTCAATCAGTCAATTTTAAAAAAATCAGCTTAAAACTTCAGGACTTTATTTCTGAAACATAGCACATTCAAAAAAATGTAAAAACCTAAAAATGTCATTTTTCCTCATAAGGACTCATTTTCGCAGACTTGGTCATGTTCTAAAAAGCAATTTTCAACGACGTTTTTGCCTGCTATGTATACCATGATGATAATATTGGTTTGTACTATTTCTTTTGTAACCATGATAACATAATATTGAACCTAGATGTTTTATTCATTTATGTGTATATCTTTTATAGATAATTGACATTACTTATGAAATACATTAGTTTATTTTTATAAAATTATCCATTAAATTAGTGACAAATATTTCAATTAATCATATCGTCATATTAAATACAATTGTCAGCATTTAACTGAGTTCGTTTTTATGCCAGATCAGAAGTATTCAAGTTTACCATCCACGTGGATACATAACAACAAAAATTTAAACCGATTCTAGTGTTTAAAAATCGGACTCCATTAATTTGCTATCGATAATCGAATCGAATCGGACCAATTAGTTCAATTTACATTTGGACAATAATCGAAACTTCATAATATTATTAAGGAATACATTTGTTTTACATAGATTCTTCTATGCAATAGTAAGTAAATACCCAAAACCTTTTTCTGTCTTTAATAACTTAACGAAAAAACATAACAACAAAACACATACTAAATAATAATTAATCAATTGCAAAATGATGCACATCGCATCAAGTATGTTATTTGCGCATCTTTTCCATATAAAAACATATTTGTGAACCAGCTTAACGTTCAATAATCTGTAATATTAAGTATTTCATTAAAATATTTTAATTTCATCAAACGTTCGAAATTAAAGTTGTTTTTTTAATAACAATGGATACCTCAAATGGTTTTAAAAATAGAATGTATCGAGCTGGGATGCCCGGTATTTGCTGGTAACACTAGACCCACTACAGCATAGAGACAGATTATTGAGGTTTTACGAAATCTAAAAACAATTATAAACAATTTATAATTTTGGAAGAGTTTGTAAGTGTTTAGCAAAAGTGTTAACATTTACCGCAGTTGTGTAAGTTAGTGGCCTCCCTTGTTAAAATAAACTCAATGAGAATTTAACGGAAATAACAATTGCCATTTACTCTTCTTTTACCGCATAACAAAAAAAAACAACGTAGTTCTCTGAATTAACATCAGCGATAATAATGTTTGACAACCACTATCGATTGTCGCCCACATTGCATTGTCAGCGACTATCTATCGATTGTATTCGATAGTCGTTTCATCACTTATCGATACTATTATTGTAATAGCTAACATATAGAATCGTACCGAAAATCACAATCATATGAAAGAGTGAATAGTCAATATCCTGGACTATTTACTTAACATTTCGTTTGACAATGGTTAAATAAACAAGATGTTTTTTGCGACATCCAAACAGGTCCGTCGAAAGCTTTGAATGGCTCACGTATGTGTGTCTTGTATAAATGCAGAGTTTGACGCCGATCATATGTTTGTAGGAAACCTGTAATAGGAAAATGATAAAATAATGTTTTTAAGATAAAACTGCTAAATGCGTTTTAAGAGCTATAAGGATGTCAGCGAAAATCCATAACCAACTACGAACTGACAAAAGTACCGAATTCAATAGCAGATTATTCAAATAAATTATGAAAGATGAAAAAATAGAGCTTTTTGTAGCTCATAATTCAGCTTAAGCTACTAATATGAAACATGCACAATTATAATAATCATCTATAGAACGATTTGTGACCAATAAAGATATCGAAATATTGATGACTTAAACAAGAGTGTGCAAAGCTATAACAGTTCACCCCAATCATGTTTGAGGGTATAAGTCCCGAAATTCATCAGTAAAAACATTAAACGTGTAAAAACATAACTAACGGCGCAGGAGTGATATAACCCCATGCAATTTTGTTTATATAACTAGTGCAAATATATGAATATTATATAATAACTATGCATTATAAGGTAATTAGGTAACCGCATCACAAAACAATGTATTCATACGCGCTGTCAAAAAACGTTAACAAACACCCGGAACAATGTTTCAAAATAGGTCCTGTCGGTCTCAACAAACTCAGCTCCACGATGAAACGAATGATGAAGAAAGCTAGGTTTACTGCAAACAAACGATCTCCTGATCACAGCGCCAGAAAATATCTCGTCCAGGAATTCAATCATGAATAACAACAATGTTCCTGTGAGCCAGATTATGCAAATATCGGGACACAAGAACATTGAATTTTTAAACTACCATAGCCACATAAATTCAAATCAACACAAGAAAATATCAAAAATCCTGTACAGTAGTGAAAATACCTGCATAGTGCTCAGTCTATGCACACAGTTCGCCAGCAATGCTCGAGTTCACACAGTCACTGATATTACATGAAATCAGCAAAGCCTCGTTTTTATCGTTTTAAAATGAACTCTTTAAATACATTTGATACAAAATAAACACTCATTTGAGATCCTCTATATATAACATGAGCTGCCGAGTACATTTCAATGCCGACGAAAATGGAAGTTATCAAAATTACTTGCCGAGTCATACACATACGCGGGCACACCTGAAATACTCATCATCAAAAGAGACCGAAACATGGAGATCGGATAGGTTTCGAAACTCGGAAACAAAAATACAAACTGTTAGATATATATAAGCAAGAGAAAGTTCCAACGTAAAGGAAAAAGCATTTCTTGAAAAATAAGTCGCTGATCGCTAGCACCTGGCAGAAATTTCTAAAATAAGTTAAAGTTAAGTTCTTTCTAACGAAAAGTTAAGGTCTGAGGTAAGTTATGGTTGAACTTGACCCACAATGAAGTATAAATACGCCAACCATTACCGAAAATAGTAGAGGACGCGATACTATTTACAGTGACTGGTGAATACCTTTCTCGTGACAGTCTCAACAGAGACATTTCTGTAAGCGTTTCGCCGACTCTACAGCCGTATGCCCCTTGCACGTTTAATAATATCAGATAATACTACTAAATATACTAGAGCAGCGAATTATCTGCATTAACTCATGCAATCAAATGCAGTTCAGGAAGAGTTCAACAACAGAGGTACTTAATAGTGCTTTATCGCAAAACGTGCTCCGTGGTACGGAGGATGGTGGGAGCGCCTAATTGGTTTATTAAAAACTGCCACCAGGACGGTACTAGGTTGAGCGTTTGTGGACGAGACGTTAACCACTATCATCACAGAAGTGAAGGCCGTTAACAATGACCGTCAACTAATTTATATCACTTCTGGAGAAACGTTGAAACGGAGACATTTACGCCATCGCAATTGCTGTACGAAAAAAACACTTACAAAGTTACCTTATTCTGAAGATATTCAATAACCGGGACTCTGTGCGAGAAAGTCGGACAGCATCACGAGACGAGCGAGGACCCAGAAATGGTTTATTGAAAATTTCCGCATACGGTGGAATACTGAATATTTAACCGCTTTGAAGGAACACCATCGTGTTTCAGGCAAAAACCAGCAGACGACGTTGTCCAGGTTCATTACGAGACAACGAAGTCCTCATGTAAACTAGCAGATGTAGGGGACACCATTATCCGAAACGATGGGTTGATTCGTACAACGCGGATTCGGACATAAAATGAACATTTTACTACCCGTCCAATCGTAAAGCTGTATCCGCTAGAAGTGCTGTGTGGCACCGACAGTGCAAGAGACTAATATGATTTGCCGCCCCGGAGTGTCATGAATTGTATATGTTTTGTATTACGCGCTTAATTACGTAACGTGACGTCACTTCGATTGTTTTATATTTTATAGTTTGTTAAAAGGAACGAACCTGACACGACGTGTTATTTTCTACTCCGTGTTTCAAAGACAATTACATAAACAATGAAATGAAAGTCCAAATGATGCAGTCAGTGAAAATTTGCAATGGCTTAGCAATGTTATGTGATGTCCAAACGCGACAAAGCTACAACAATCAACAACAAGAGCAACAGCTAAAAAACAATAATCGCATTGGCGGTTGAAAATCGCATCAACACGTATTTTCTACATCATAAATTTTAGTAAGTGTTATGCTATCTAAGGTCTTTTCAAAACAAAGGTGATGCATTAACGTCAGATATAACTAAATGAAATCAGCGGACAACACCTATTCAACTGTATAATAGAGGCAGTAGAAACAAATATTCTGGTTTTAGTCAGAATACAGTAATTTGCAGTAAGAAACTATTTAAGCGGGAAAAATAACGCGGAGAAACTAAACTCTAATCGCTCTGGCTTTTAATGAACCATTTGATACGTGTAATTGAATCCTTTATCATTCATTTTAAAAGCGTTTTCTAGTGATATCCATGCAATGAGAAAATATTCATCTCTGATGTGTTTAGCTTTTACTGGCAAGTTTTTCTTTGTTGAATGCCCTGATCTTGCTTTGCTACATCATTAATAAATACCCTCTGATATATTCATGCATTTGCATCAATGAAAATTGTGTCAATAATTCTAAACAACGAAACATCAAAACTCAATATATTTTACAAGTGTTTCATTTCAAAATTAATCAGATTAAAGTGTTTTTGGTTCACCGGAGGTAAACGGTAGTGTAATCACCGCAAGTCCTGGGATTCCGTAGTCTGCTCTTTCACATTCACTAGCATGCCTTCTGGAACGAGAAATGGGTGGCGGGTTTCTATCTATCTCGAGTCCGACATATATCACCGTCCGTGGCTTTGGCCATCGTTAAGCAGAAGTGTTTGGAGAACTGCGACGTGTCAATTTCAAATTGGACTTCTGTTTCAAAGTTAAAAACTTATTTTTCTTTTAAATTCGCACACTTGACTTTGCATATAATCGATGTGCACATCATTCTTGTGCGCGATTCACTAGTTAACAGCAACTAAGGTTACGACGGTCCTGGATAAAGGGGGCGTCTGTGGTTTGCCTGACTCGCTTGCGCTCAAATTTACAATGCATACACAACGTCGAGGAAAGTATGCATTTTTCATGTCATATAGGATGCAATACCAACCTCGATACAAGTCCCTCAATTCTAGTCCGGTAACTGTCGGAAACACAATGTTCGTTTTCCCTTTTAACGCAATGAAGGCGTTTATATGCGAGCCAAAATTGTGTGCATTGCTAGAGAATTCCAAGAAAATGATTGTTTAAGCAAGATGATTTGCCCTACCTAAAACTAGGAAGGTGATGCTTCTCTTGTGGAATGTATGTAATGTACTACGTAAGCCAATGTAAACGGAACTCCTAAGCGATCTTTCATCGAAAACAAGCTCGGACGTTCATGGACAGTTATCAGTATACGCTGCCAGAGGGTCGCGGAGTAATTTCAATTTGTAATCAATTTAATGACTTTTCTCCTATGAGTCTTAATTATTTATGCAATAATTGACTGCACTTACTAGCATCTATTTTAGATAAGTAATACATATTTAACGTTATAAACTTACAATTGATTAATATTATAATAATTAGTTTTTACATAATACTGAATATTTTCGAATACAAATGGCCGAACAGATAAGGTGGTAGCATTTTAGCTTACAATGTGTTATCGACTCTTTGCATAACTGATAAAAAATGTCTCTCGTTGATTTTCAGTACGCATTTGACAGCATCAAGAGAGTTTTGTCTTCTACTTCATTAACTACGAATACTCTGAGATTTAGTTATCTTACCCGTGGTTCTGATCAGTACTTTTGTACTTTAGTCGGGCGCCGATCTCGAGTTGTGCATTGGGGATAAATCGTTCCCAATGTACCATTGACAATTTATAATGCATTGGATTTTAATCTACTTAATATACTATTCATGAAAATGTTTTACTTATTATCATCTGTCAAATGTACACTCAATTTACATTCGCTCGATACACTCGCTGTGCATTAATCCAAACACTCGGGTTAAAGAGTAGTTACTTTAACTTAAGTCTGACCTATAACAGCTTGAACTTGTACACAAATGTAGCTGATGTCATTCTTGCAGATTAAAAAGCTAAACCAGGCATATATAAAACTATTCAAAATAACTACATTTAACTAAATGATTTACGCTTGATTTTTTTTTCAAACTAATGATTTATTTATGCAGTATGTAATGAAAATGTTTCGAAAATCATTGCAAACAGAAAGCGCTGGAGTATATGTATATTTGAAATTTAAGTACAATATAAGACTTTGGGTAACATTTCACGCATAAAATAAGTTGTAAATAATGACAAAAAAAACAACATTACAGCTGGTGTCGGTTTAATCATACTATACTCTGCAGTGGTATTGGATGTTAAAATAGTGCTGATTGTTATTTACCTGAACAACTTTTAACGTACCCTCAGACATTAAATACGGATTTGTTTTCTCGCCTTCTTACATTTAAATGGCTGTACCATACCAAACATGACATGACACTATCATCAAAGATAAACACGGGTGGCATGGCTTCCGACAAATCTTCAGATGTAAGAAAGATAGCCATATCTGCATGACGATATGGAACGTTTGCTTAACACAGATTAATTCGTCGGTTAGTAATACAGTTTATTCAATGAATCGTGCACTAAAATATATTTACAATACTACAATTTAAACTAAATGGACGTGCATAGTAGGCAAACATCAAACATTCACCCTCCTTGAAGGGTCTTACCTATGTCTACAATAAATCTAATTACCAATGAATAGTCATTAAAATAAATACTAATTATTCTAAAAATATATCAGCTTGGAATATATTTTACTTGGGCAAAGACATGATAAATTACCTTTTAAAATCTCATGATTTTTCATATGTATACCAAAAAAACATTAAAAAAGGATTTGTTTAACAAAAACATTTTTTATGTGATAAGAAAATAAATATGAAAGCAAGCAGTCCTACAATAAGGAAAACTGCAATGAAAAACAGGCTTAACTTCGAACAGTGACAAACAAACAACGCTTAGCCAACACTCATCGGAAATAGGACATTTAACACCATGATGCTTAACAAACACTTTGCAAAAGTAGGGCACATAACATATAAAGGCTTCACACGTATTATCATTATATGTTCACAAAGCATCATAAGGCATTATAAATAGTACACGGATATTTACATACAGACAAATGGTATTCCATTGTACAGTACAACTATTCAAGGTGAGGATCCCGTGACTTGAAGGCTTAACAGCTACTGTACGGAAGTATGACACATAGCATCATGAGGCTTAAGTGTAACTGTACGGAAGTATGACACATTGCATCATGAGGCTTAAGTGTTACTGTACGGAAGTATGACACATAGTATCATGAGGCTTGAATGTTACCATACGGGAGTATGACACATAGAATCATGAGGCTTAAGTGTTACTGTACGGAAGTATGACACATAGCATCTTGAGGCTTAAATGTTACTATACGGTAGTAAGACACATAGCATCATGAGGCTTAAATGTTACTAAACGGAAGTAGGACACATCGCATCATAAGGCTAATCAGATACTTTTCGTAAAAAAGAGCATATGTCATCATTAGGCTTAATATATATTTTACGGAAGTAGGACTCATTATAATCATAAGGCTTAGCAGATAGTATACGGAAATACGACACATAGAAGCATAAGGCTTAACAGATACTATACGGAAGTAGGACACATAGAAGCATAAGGCTTAACAGATACTATACGGAAGTAGGACACATATAATCATAAGGCTTAACAGATACTAAACGGAAGTATGACACATATAATCATAAGGTTTAACAAATATTATACGGAAGTTGGACACATAAAATCATAAGTCTTAATAGACACTCTACGGAAGTGGGACACAAAGAATATTATGGCTTAACAAATACTATACGGAAGTAGGACATATATAATCATAGGGCTTAACAGGTACTGTACGGAAGTAGGGCACATAGCATCACACAGCTTAACAAATACTGTACGGAAGTAGGACACATATCATCACAAGGCTTAACAGATACTTTAAGGAAGTAAGAAACATATTTTGACCAGGCTTAACAGTTGCTATATGGAAGTAGGACATATAGCATCACAAGACTTAACATATACTTTATGGAAGAAGTTCACATAGCATCATAAGGCATTATAAATACCATACGGACAATACCATACAGACAAATGGTCTTCCATTGGACAGTCCAACTAGGTGTTGATCCCTTGACTTAAAGGAATTCTCACATGGGTTATCGGGCATTACAACCGATGTTTACAGACAAATTAAAGACTTTAATTTCTACAAAAAACTGATGATATTTCTTTGCCTATATGAGATCAAAATATATTTGCCAAAACTTTAACTCGACGGAATTTTGTAAAACGATGTAACGCTGAAAGTTTGGCAAATGATTGCCTCATTTAAATACAAGCAAATAAATCAAACATGTAAAAGCAGCAAAAACAACAGTATTTTTAAGCTAAGAACTATTTTTTTTCTGTCAAAGGAATAGAAATTAACATCTATTGCTTGTTTGTTTACATAGGTTGTGACCGGTGGTGACCCATGTGAGAACCCCTTTATGTCACGTAATTCCTCAACCTGCTTTTGCTGTTAAATTTAAAGAGGTCAGTTACTCCATTCATGCAGTAAGAAACATGCATCTTGGCTTTTTAAAATATTATAATGTTCCTACTACCAGTTCCGGATGCGACAGTTACTTTAAAATTTCATTTAATTCAAATAGTTTGGACACTTGATGTCAGAACTATTCGTAGGCATTTAAAGTATTATATAATAAAGACTATTGATGCAAAGCATCAAAGGGCGCCATGAATTAGTTTGTAAAGGTAACAAATTAGTCTTAACAAATGGCAAACGATTTATAAATATAGTGTGCTTTTTAAAACAAATGCTCTTTTACAAGTTTCAATTAAACACCACCTGACGGCTATCGTTCAAAATATGTTTATAATAAAACTATTGAGCTGCTTCTGATCGAATTCTTAGCTGGGTCGTTGATGTCCGTGTTCGTTTTGGTGTATGTTGTCGCCAGGGAGTTGGCCACGGGGAACGCGCTTGGGAAGCGCCGGTGGAGGTCTTGGTGGTGGGTTGCTATGGGTATCATCTGAAAGCAATTTATAAGGTTATTAAATTGACATAACATTACTGTTGCCACAAGCGGTCGGATTATCTTGTATTGATAAAAAATATATATTATATTATCCGATCGTATTTACGTCGAAGGCAAGTCACCTCGACTGCAATTGTAAGATAGGATAAAGTTGAAAAAAGAACGGTCATCGTAATTCAATAAATTGCACAAATGGTGACAGTGATTGAGAGTATTGTTTATAGAGGTAGTTTTTCGTCAAATCTTCTACGGTACAAACGACAATGATTCCGACACGGCGTTTTTGAGTGTGATTTTTGGATGAGTTTATGAATGATTCAGATTCGTTTGAAACATGATTCGAGACAGCAGGATCACCCTCGATTATTTATTGCATGCCGATTGCATTTCCAATTTTCCTCGGCCCTTTAGGGAATAAACAGCGTCGCATATGGTCCTATGAATTGCTGATATTGCAACATGAAATGATAAACATTTCAATTTACCATTTTCACAATGAATCTTACCATATATGAATCCTGCTAGTTTTAGATCAAACAAGTAAACATCAATACATACTTCCAAAAAGGAACAGCTTCTTTGTAAGCTGACTATCCATTTCCACGCACGTCTGATCATGGTGGCCAGACGCAATAATGCTTCAGTTAACATTCTCCATCATCGATACAAAATCGGACCTGTAAGGTAGTTATATCACGATTTGAATTAAACGATCAGTTAATGTTGTTGTTTGTAACGTATACATCAGTTTTATGTTTTAAAAACAGTTTGTATATATGTTTTGGCCAATATTTTACGATTTACTTTGCCTAGTGATGTGAGCATATAAAACATTTATATTATATTGCATACCAACATAATGACGTCATCGATAACTGCAATAATGTGCTCTGATTGGATGAGCGATATCATTTAACAAATGGGATACGACGTTACAGTTTTCGGGTTTTCTATTATGCAATCCTAACCTTATGTTCATTGTGTATAATAAATATCATCTCTTCATAATTTTATACTCTTCAGAATGAAATAACTGTAAACATAATGGCCTTGAAATCTAAGGTGGAAGATATAATGTACTGTGAACTAAAACAAATGCTTGTTTACATGTATAATTTAAATACATTTTAAATATATCCCTTATTATCCTAATTATTTTTTTATGGATTAAAATCTGATATTAAAAATAAAATGCGACTATTATCTTTTGATGCAAACGGACAATACAATTACCCAATTAATACCACCAAAGGTCAAGGAAAATGTCGGAAAATACACATGTGAACCTGAAGTGACCGACAGCTATATCAAATAACTTAAAACGAGGTTAACCTATACAAGTACATATATAAATGTCAATATTTAAGAATCACTTAATCATATTGCTGTAGTTTATAGTTAATATTGTTTTCGTGTTTTCACCATTTGTTTACAAATTTAAAATATAAGATCAAATATTCAAAACTATGAAAGCTGATATTTTAGGATACATTCTACATATTATAATTGAAGAATATAAACAATGACTAATCTTATTCATCTGCCAAGGAAAATATATTTTGTCTTAAAGTCAGGTTAACATGAATCGGAAATAACCCATGCAACGCTGTTCAACAAAGTATGTATGTTTCATGTAAATGTTTGCCCGTCCCCAATCTTAGAGGGGAAATGAAACATCTACATTATGCATGTTCTGATTTGTGCTTGACTGGATTTCATATATATATATATATATATATATATATATATATATATATATATATATATATATATATATATATATATATATATATATATATATATATATACAATAAGCTAACTCTCTAGTTCGTATTGTAAATATAACAGTCTGTATTTTCTAAAAAAAATTACCAACTCTAGAATGAAAAATGGATACCTTAATTATACATCTGTGTATAAAGCTTCCTTGCCTTCGTTAAAATATAATTAGGTTATGCTATGGATGACATATTTGTAAAAGCAAATGACAAACGATTCACGTAGAGTACTAGCATTTTCCTTGAAGTAGATATACTGGTAATTGTGTATATTTTTTTTTCTTGTTTACAACACTATTTATATATCTTAGTAGTACTGATATTTTATCTTTTTTTATAAATATTTTTTATTGTTTTCGAATCTCCATTCTTTTACATGTGTGGGTTACCACGAACATGTCGACTATCAAACAGGCAAACGTAAATACATAGCTCTAGTTTGAATAGGTTCTATGCACGACTATTATTTACTACCTAATACGGATGTTCCGTTTAACAAGCCATACAGGTTAGTCGTATAATTTCTTAAATACATTTTATTGGATATGACCGTTTGCCTTGCACGTTGCAATACAAATTATTGTGTTGTGCGTATTACGTAAGTGGTGATATCAGTGTTTAGTTTATCAGTATACAGATCATTATATTTTGAAGGAGATAAAACACAAAAGAAAACAATTAGTGAAACACTGTTTTTCCTAGCAGAAGATACATATGCAAAAGTGTTTCTTTTACCGATACTAACATCTTACATATATGAAATCAAGAAACAAATAAACTTACGTATATAGTTGATTCTTGATAACATTACACATCACATCAGTAAACAAAGAAGCTGTGTTATCGACTTTCATGAAAGAAGAGAAGCCGTTGACAGCTGCATGAACAACAATCACGTCCTTCATCTTAAGACGTGTTGTTGAAATGTCCTGAAAAATATCATCAATAACATATCAAAGTATCGGAGGCTCATGCCCAATAAATTATGGACACTAAAGTGTAGTGTAAGCTTGTGTTAATTGCCAAAAATATGCGCTTGGTGAGTTAAAAACATATACAATCTTATAAAATAATCTCTAATCTCTTTACCTCACCGACAACTAAAATTAGTCACGTCTCGAAAAGTACTTTTTATTGGTGTTGCTCGCTTTATATTTATTGATGGAAGCGTTTCTTTAGCGTTTTATGAATTTCTCTCATGGTGTAAATTTGAATAGATTAGGCTAATTTGGAAATTTCTTGGTGTTTTCATCGGTAATTTGTATACTTTTACTGAAGGGATGAGTTGCCTGTCAGGAGTACCCATCATTGTCAAGCTCATAGTTGTATCAAATGTGTAAATTTGACCTTGACCTGTGACATTCTGGCATCGAAATAAATAAAAATCATCTTCTACCCATGGCAAAAGCGTGTAAAGAGCTTGAGGACATATAACACGCCTTTCAAAAGTTACTTTATGTGTGAATGATGAATCATGCACGTTATTTATGTTCAATATTTGAATGGCAATAAAACATGTGTATAATCGTATCGTAAAATACATTTAGCATGAACTCATTTAATTTATATCCAGTAATTTTATAGCAATGGCTGCATACAGACAGTTTAAAGATGTTCCCATGCAGATAAGGGCAACATCTCTTATATTCATAGATCCAGACGAATCGTGCTCTGGCTTAAGTGCACTATGGTAACGCAAACCGGTTTTATAAATTTCCTCCCATAGTTAACAAGCTATGGCTTCTGACGGACGGATGAGAACACATACTAAACGACGGTCGGAGAGACAGAATGACAGGCTGACGGCCACTCCACACCTTTGGTTTGGCCGCTAAGAGTCTATGACATTTAAAATTGTTAGTAGATTAAATTTTAAGGTGAATATTTAAATGAATTAAAACAAATATTAGGCTTCATATAGAATGAATACGTTATGATCAAATTAAATAGATCTAACAAATATTTTGCTTTTGGTCAAACACCCGAATAAATAATAACTAATCAAAATCATGTATTCATCATGCAATCACAAAATGATGCCCCATCGTAACTCTTTAAACCAACAAAATGTTCCCATCAATTCTATCTTAAGTAATGTGAATGTGATTCGTGTTAAAAAATCACTGATTTGAAGGGTTTTAAATAATCTATTGAAACTGAAATAGCACTAGAGGATTACACCATTGTCCTTGTACAAACTATATAAATGTAATGACATTCTGTGCAAGATTAAATATACCAATGCAACAAACAACTTGAACATCTGCCCATTTGAGGACAAAGGGTATCAGACTCTTACCAAAAACACCATTTTCCATCTTAATAATACCACATAAAAGTGATTTAATAATTGTGAACAATGCTGTTAATATTGACCACACAATTAGTGTTGATCTCTGCTTATATTACACGACTCTGTCAATAATGATTTTTAGGTCCATAAGACAACACATTCCACTACTCAATTTTATAGTTCAGTAACAGCGATGTCCTTCTTGTGGAAGCGTTATTTACGTGCTAAAATGTATTTGTACTAATGTCTAGTTTCTAAACGTTTATTGCAGGGATGAAGACTTAACAAATCGTTGATATTAATAATTACTTTAGGATTAAGATCATTGCAGGAAGTATGCTTACAAGACGAGTTTCCCATTCAATGTTTTCATACGGACTGTCTTGTAGAGTACGACAACAGTCAAACATGAGAACGACTGGATGTGCAGTCGGTCTGTTATCAATTGCATCTATCAACTCGCTGAATTTTACTGTTTTTCCGTTTTTCGTTATAACCCCAGCAGAAGAGCCATGAGACGAAAATAAAAACAGATGGCAACCACAATTCTTCGCCAACTCCTCTTTGAATACGTTTATTGTATTGTCGTCTTCTTTCTCAAGTGCATATTCCTTGAATTCAAAGAACGTGTCTTTACTCATGTTTTGCACGAGAACTGCAATACAAACATTAACACTCATGTAAGTTGGTGATTGCATCGACACTATGCGTCATATCATTTTCTGTACTTTTGATTATTTGATTGATCATCATATCTGAATTTAATCATATTACCGAAGGAAGTCAAAGTATAAGCTAACAAGCTTCTATCTCGATTCTGTCGAAATTGTCTTTTTTGTGCAATTTAATCATATTACCGAAGGGAGTCAAAGTATAACTTAACAAGCTTCTATCTCGATTCTGTCGAAATTGTCTTTTTTGTGCATACATATTATTTAACCTTTCATTAAAACCTCAGAAAACTCTTTATTATTGAGTATGCTATAACTTTGTGTATCCTTATATTTTTTTGAAATGTATATTGTTTAAACGAATTTAATCATATCATTTAAATGTATGGTGCATTTTTCTACTTATATTACTTAATTATGAGGTAGTGTATTAAAGGGCTTTCATCTAGCATATTAATGTACTATTCAGGAACTGATATCTTTACCACGGTTTGTTATAAGCAATATTTACTTCAACATATATAGTTTTCAATTTAGAGATTCACAGTATGATACCAACAGATTCGTCTAGTTCCATATGCACAAACTACGTGGAAACGGACGCTGAATGAGGAAGATGGACGTGGACAGGCAACTTTAGCGGTATAATCAGGTTTTCTCTGCAATTTTCCAGTAAAATATTTTATAAAAATAACAGTGTAAGTATGTGTGGTCAATTTGTCAAGAAAAGTATTTAAATCAAATAAGTGTTGGTTATAATATGCAAATGATATGTTACTGAAGAAACTTAGGAAGTGAGCAAGACAGTTGATTTACGAATTTCGTACTGACCTTGTGCGCGATAAATTCATAATTATTGGGGTTTTAATTGTAAAATAATGTGTATAAGAATCGCAGAACATTTGTTTGGATACTTGTCCATGTTGCAATGCTATCCACATGAAATTGGGCATAAAGTGATCAACATATATGTTCCTCATGTTCCTCGACAAACATGTCAGACAAATATAGAACAATGATCTGGGTGTTTGAATTTATGTTCCAAATATTGACTAAATTGTATTGTGATCATTTGTATCCAAAAAAACATATTGTCGCATTATCATTGATTGGAAAAGTGCGCTTATCATGCAGTTTACTACGTAATATGTTTTTCTTTGATACATCCAAAGAAAGTGAGAGGCTCTGACCATGACAACAATACGTATTTCAGCTGAACTTCCAAAAGCCTTCTACGTGTGTGAAACCTTGAATTTGTGCAATTCAGGTGATAAGCTACACTTAGAAGGTGCACAAATATTAATTAAGAAGCATTCTAGCCATTACCAAAATGTATCGTATCAATGTGTGTTTTGGACTCTTCAAAGTTGATATAAATTCTTAAGGGTTTTAGGTTAAATATGATATGTTCCTTTCAAAGCCGATCCAAAAGTAAACATTCAAGTAAAATAATTTGTAACGGTGAAGATGTCAATGATGGACTATCTGGGGACTTAACTTAAATTGCATCAACCTGGTAGTATTGAGGGTGGCAATTGTTTGGAAGCAATGGTTTGTAGAGATGACTGAAAAACAAAAGGTACGACAGGTTGTTGTAATCTGCTGGACATTCAGTATCAAAACAATTTGTTAAGCCTATACGTCTCATAAAAACTATGATACAGAACATGAACTGTGCTTTCGTTTTGCAAGAGAGGTTGACATATGTCTGGTTAGCTCTACTCGTTGTAAGTAAACATTTGCACTAACAACTTGATAGAATTGATAGGAAAGAACAATTTGTCGTGTCAGATGAAGATTTGTTTCGGAAAAGAACGGAGGAAGTTTTCGTCATAGCACTTAGCAATGTAATCATATACATAACTGCGTTAAAGATTGTCTGCTTATTGAAATGTGCTTGCGGGTGCATAATAGGCTCGATTTCAGATTTCTATTTGAGGCAACCTTTCCCTCAGCTGTAGATTAAAGCATCATATCATATCTGCTGCCATTCACATGTATGACTGAATCGATTATGCCTTCATCATCATGAGTTTATATCTAAAGGTTATGTTTGGTGATGATAGAAATTTTGATGTTTTTCTATTGATGTTTTTTTTATATTTTATTTCATGCATGTACGTATAAATTATCATACTTTATACATTCATTGATTCTATTTTTGTGTATTCTTTTCGCCTCTAGATTTGAGAAAAAACATAAATTGATCAATTTATAAATGTTCATCCATCCAGCAATCCAGATATCCAGCCACGCAGCCAGCCGGCCAGCCAGCCAGCCGGCAGCCAGTTTTTAATTTACCTATTAATATTGTATTCATTAGCATGTCTGAATAAGTTTTGTATATTAGATTTAGTATTGTGTAGTTTTACCTTTGTCCTCACGAATCCCTGGTAAGTCATTACGACCGACAAACTCACTGCACCCGAAAAAACAACATCTTACAGCACCTACGTACAATATATATTACAGGCACTTAGCCTTAACGGATAACATTTGAAGAAACAAAACACTTATATCTTGAGAAATCAAGGATTATAGATTAAATAACAAAGAAAAGTGCAAAGTAAGACAAAAATTTGGACGGATCACTTCATCAAATAGTCCAGCAGTCTTTAGAAATTACTAGTAAATCATTCTTTTGCAATATTACGATATTTTGAATTGATGGTATAATATAGTCATAAGTAAGACAAAAAATGTGACCTCAAAAAAGTTAACAATGTTTTAGCTTATTTAGGTCAGATTTACTTACCATTTATTGCGTAGCGGGACCTGAAATATACAAGTTGTGTTAACTTTTACAATCTACAGTCAATGGCATATTTGCTTTAATAATGAATATATATATATTCGAAGAAAAATTTACGTCCGGGAGGCCAAGCGTCAAACCTGAAGTTAAAATAACATTTGGTGTGGTATGATTTGATAACAGTTAAATATCAACGGAAAATGTAAACAAATTTGTTTTGCAACTTTCATCAAGGTCGCTGTAATAGTTCATGAAAGATCAATATTTAACTTTAAGACATCAGAAATGTCCTACTTTATTCGTGAAAATATTAAACGACTGGATGGTATTTACTCGAGCTATGCAAGGTATATGGCCGTGAGTTCCATTGCAAATCGTTTACAAAATCCATTGTTTCATAAAAAAAAAATAACTAAGTTTCACATAATATTTGTGTTCGCTTTCATATAATTTATGATGTTATTAAAACATATATTACCACCCTTTACCATTTTTAAATTGTATATCGGGTTTAACCTTAACGTTTAAGCTTGGTTCTTGAAATCGATCGTATCTTTATGTTATACTAGATGTATAAACAAAACAAAGACCAAATTGATCTTTGATTGTTACAGGAAGCTCATTTTTATATTGATTGTCAATTTACATGACATCATGCTTGTCTGTATAGCAATTTTGATGTACAAACTGTATTATAGGTTCAGACTTATTTTTACATTTGGATACTGACACTCATTATTTTATTTTGGCTTTCTGGTAGAGTAGAGATTTATCACCATTGTGATGTTTTTGACTTTTTTGAATGTTAAGCCCTTTCTCAATTCCATATCAAATGTCAGCGCGCACAGTGCCGGGTTATAACATCATCGATGACATAACGTTCGTATAACAATAGGAGCGATTTTATTGAAAAATAATAATTAAATGTCACTGCATATCTTTTAAGACATCCAATAGAAAGAAAAACATGTTTGTTCAGTGTATGATCGCAATATGTTTCACCTTAAGAAAATCAAAAGTAGATATTTCACTCGTAGCCACGTGAAATATAGCTTTTGGTCCTTTCTAAGTGAATTGCATTAACGATCTTACACTGAAACGAACAGCTATCCTCTTTATCTTCTTTATTGTATCTATTACATAACTTTGCTCACGCACAAACAGTTATTGTCTTATTTTGCACCTCAATAAATTGCTAATTCAGAACCAGTCAGTGTGTATGTTATGCGCGCTAGATAATCGCCGTTGTGATCGAGTTTTCGAATTATGGAAGATTTCGGTTATCGTCATAATAATGAATATGTAAAAAGAAAGAAAACATTCCTGACCTGGCCTCGACAAATCTGCAAACTTCATTCCGTTTACAGTGTACCGATTCAAATCGTACTGATGGTTTTAAAAATAATATATGATATGACCTTTAAACATACAGTTTATTATTGGTCACGACGCAAAATGTATGTAATATAAACCGGTCTTGGGCTTGTACTTACATTATATTTAAAAAAAGAGGTTGTCTTGTTTGTTATTTTTTGCGTATGATTGATAAAAATGTTTGTAACCAATTCAATTTATGAAAACTCAGATTTGTATGCACTGTCGTTCAAGTGAAGGTTATCCTTTCATTTTCAATATGGCTATCCATTTGCATTTGCATTTATATCATATCTGGAACTGTATGTATTTATAACAAAAAAAAACCTGACCAACCCTAAAGCAATGCTTACTTTCTTCAGATTAACTTTGTTTCTATACTAAGAATATTATTGTGACCTTTATATTTATGCAACTCATTCTTTTTTATACATGAAAACGGGGACATAATATTCAAGGTATAAATATTTATACTACATGTCGCGTAATGCGTTTATTTTTTACAGGCAAAATCTTACATAGATTCTATCTTCAGTTGCCGTGTCACATCTGAAAAACAAACATTTAATTAACAATTGCACGTTTAAATGTTATTGCGAGCTCTTTTTTAAATAATCGAACACATAAGTCTTTGTTGTGTATTTAGCTTATGTTAAACTAGAATATCGACTAAAACTAGTGCACTCATGAAAGTTAACCAAACAATATGAACAAAGTGCATGAATATTGGGTACAGATTGCCAAATACATTGTGTTTTAGCCTTTTTTTATGAATTTGAGAACAATTTTTCTTTTCGGAGTGGCCGTATATTTCATCAACCTTTATATGATGCATGTATCCAGCGTTTCATATACAAAGTATATATATATATATATATATATATATATATATATATATATATATATATATTATGTTACATTCACTCTTTTTCTATGACAGTGATAAAAAAATGGCAAAACATGGCAAAACATGGCAGTTTGGGACATTTCTTAAACTATTTCCATATTTTTTTTGCATATTGTTTTTGTAAAGAAAACTATATTTGCATTATGAATGGCCGATATTCTATCTTAACATATATATCTATTGCCACTGTGTATAGCTGAAAATAAGTATTAGTGAACTTACCTTTACAATCTCTTTACTTAGTTTATAAAGTATTTTAAATCATATATGGCTACTTTTATATCGTGTAGTCCAGTGCATTGAGAAAATAACCCTATCATAGTATTCCTTTAGTTATGTCCTCCCTTCAATTAATTCCATGACAGTACTATTTTTAACTCTAATAAAAACAGCAACTTAAATAAGTTTTTACACGATAATACTTGAAATTTCCAATCGAGTATCGGGCTTACACAGTGATTGAAAACATGTTGCTTAAACAAATTAATGACTCCGGTTATATATTGCTACCCATCCATTTCTATCAACAAAATGAATTAAGGAGTAAAACAAACCTTTTAACCTCGTAAATATCTTGTGACATTCTTAAACACTATTGTAGAATACAACTTTAAAGACTATCTCATTTTGAACTAAATGTAGGAAATCATGTCAAAGAAGTTATTTGCATTTAATTGAATTATTAATAAATAAGCGAGTATGTACTGGTAAACGGCATACTGTAATACTCCACTTTGTTGGCATTTTTTAGAACATTTATGCTTAGACAATTGTCAAATTAAGAAAATTTCTTGTTTCGTTTTTTGAAGAAATAGTATGTACATACCGCCAAAGAAGAGCTTTCGTGGCATCCGATAAATTGTCTGCATGTCAACTCCAGCAAGCTTAACGCATTCCAATATTGAAACAAAATCGAGTCTGAAGACAATTTATTGACAAAAATAAATTTAGGCATTATTGTTATTAATTAAGATTTTTTTTTTTAAACAATGAAAACTGTATATGCAAACATGATTTGAAAACAGTTTTCATCATGATCATGATCATCATCATGATCATGATCATGATCATCATCATCATCATCATCATCATCATCATCATCATCATCAATGTAAAATGAAGCAAAATTGTAAATGGCAGTTGATTTTATATATGGAAGTGAAACTACTTTTATTCGAAACATAAATTACAATTTTACTTAACCTGAATTTATTAAAAACCTAAATACTTTTAAAATAACTTTGTCTTCAAATGTCTTGAGTAATGGGTGTAAAAACACTTCTTACTTGTCATACTGTTTATTGAGCTCTCTTTTCAAAGTTGGTATGAATGACCCATCCCTTCGATTTAATGCAAATACTATTAGCCAGTCTTTGTGTAGTGTGACATTTGGAATCGAATTCGCTGTCGACTGCGGTCACAAAATTAAAAAACAAATTTTAACGATGACTCATGCTGGGAAATATATGACATAAAGTATTTACTTTAGATGTATAAAGTTTTCGAAATATGCCATTTGAAATTGATATTGCATCATGCACCAATAGGTTATTTGAATAATCAGTGACAAAAGAGGTCCTTGAAACAATATCGATTACAAACTGGTTTGAGTAGTTCATGTTATTAATTTATTATTTTTAAAAATCGGATATATAACCTGTGAAAGGTTAAATTCAATTAAGTATTGTTTATCTTCATAAAGTGTACATTTAGAACAATTTTAAATCCTTACAAATTAAATAATTCAAGACATGTGTATCACTAAAAATAATTAGGTCGCGTTGACTATTTGGGGTCGGTCGTGGTAAGAAGTAAATACCATATTTTACTTTAGACCTGTTTTTCCTGTGCTGTAACTAGTCTTATATACTCTTTAATAATGACTCATAAAAAACCCATGTCTGTCGAAGTTCGTATTCCTTGTGTGTGCATACGTACCGATTTCGTTTGAAGCTCATCATACAAATCGAATATCAATATCTTTGGCTTGTCTCTCAGCTTTTCGCCTAGGTGGTTGTTATCAAGACTTGCCACTGTGCTGATACTCTCCTTCTTGCATTTATAGCATATGTTTCCGTTGCTGCTGTACGACGATACAATCCATATACAGCAATCGGTGGCTGACTTATCCGTAAGTTTTTTTTGTACCAAATCTTTGCAGGTATTTGTATCATTCCTCATGTATGCTTTATAATCTCCTCTCTTGATGTTTAGCTTTGTTCCCAGGAATAAATCTAAAGAATAGATAAATCTTATCTGATAAATCTAAGTATAAACATTCGAAGCTTGTAATTACCTGTTTTATATCCGTTCTTATTTGATTGATTTCAATAAGATAAGAAGGGATATTAAATAGGTAATTACAATAACTTATAATTATTGTTTGCCATTATTACCAAAACAGTTCGAACAATATTGTATACCATACATAGCCCTTTGCTGTAGTAACTGGAAGAAAACAAACACTCCGATACTTGTATAATACAGTAAAGGTGAATGGTTAAAGTGACACATTTGACAGCACGTTGTCACTTCAGATTGTGGCCAAATTTGATTCATTTGTCAGTATGTCAAATGACATAGTCGTACACATTATCACAACTTATCAAAATACCAGATAGTTCACTTTCAAATTGTTCACCATCAATGAGTCAAGCTTAAACAAACGAATTGTCAAACCGTTTAAACGGGCTCTATCCATTTTCTTTCTTTTTATCAAAACGTAATTGTGCTAATTTAGTATATTGGTTTATTTCTTTTGAATTATTAGATATAATTGAATGTGGTGTTTTTACCATGAAACGTTACCTTATAACTTATGACATTAGTGTTTAAAGGTTATTGTAGTATCAGTAGTTTCAACAGTTACCTGCAATTTTGTTTTCACCATTCTGCAATGCCTTGGCAATATTGTCTTTGGCATCAATATTGCATATCCAGGTTAGTTTCACTAAAATTGAAGCACAATTGTTATAAACACAACGACGTGTCAAACTATCGTACGAGGCACATAGCATACATAGTTTTCGTTTAACGCATTATAATATTATCAAATTGATAAAAGTATGACTTAATAAAAACACGTATGTGTTAAGACATTTTAAACTATAACAAGCTTGAACGTGTTAATACTCTTGGAAACAATAGTTTAAGTTTGGAAACGAATTTCCCTTTATGCACGACAACGTTACAGACTGGACTCAGAGTGTCCCCTCTGAGTGCCAAAACAATTGTTTTATACAAAACGTAGGATATTTGTATTACATTGAGGCACGAAATATGCATTTTAATACACCCACCATGTCTGTTACGGTAGGGGAATACAAATGTGTAAGTGCATGTATACAACCGTTTTTTACCGTTTCAGCCTGGTCATGCAATTGATTTACACCACTAAAATAAGCGTTAAACATATTACATGTTGTAGTATTTGATTATTTGATTCAAAGCAATATATTTATGTTATTTACAAGCGGTTCATACAAACCTTTCTTAATTTTCCCATATGACTCACTGAAATATTTAAATGCAAATTATGTGAAAAAACAATGCTTTGCTTTTTATTTCAAACAAGTCTTAAATAAAGCCTTTAACGATATGTTTTATTCGAAACAATGAAACAGAACACATACTTACGCTGGATTGGCAGTACCCGTTCAAAATAAAACTAGCGTAAATAAAAATACTATTTATAGAAAATTAACATTTTGTGATGGATGAATTGTTTTTGTAATCATTTCAGAAAAAAGCAACTTTCTAAAGAAAATAATTTAAATATTCTCTTTTAATACAAAGTCATGATTAAACTGTTCATTGAATCATTATATGCATTACCGAGAGACTACTTTCACTTCCATTATTAGTTTTCATCATTCATCTCTAGCACCTCGAACTCTGCGACATATGGCTATAAATTGCTAATCTGATTTAAAACATTCGTACGTTTTCAAATGTTTAAGAAGATTGTCCAAATTTGAATTTAAACCATTCGTAAAATTAAACGTGCCTGCTTTGATCATGTTTTTGGTACCTGTTGACATACCTCAAAATTACATTGCAGTATATTGCAAAAGCTTTAACAGTAGTTATATCAATCTTAATAACGAACCATTAAATACAGAGAACTGGGTCAAAGCGACACTTGTCTAGTCGTCAAAAAATCTGTACACAACTTCGAAAGACACAGCTGTTAAGTTAGATATAAGAAAGTAAAGCAAATATGATATGGTCAACGAATCGGTAGGCGGAATAAATCCCCCCCCCCCCGGACAAAATCCCTCCCGCTCAATTTTGTAAAGAATGATAAAAAAACATCAATTTTTCAAGGCAGACACAATCTCAACCATCATTTTTGCAAATCGAATCAAACGCAATGGCAAGACTGTAAACATGGATTAGTGTTCTGTGCCGTAGCTTATAAAGAGTAGAATACCGTCTGAAGCACCAACATAAATTGTTGAAGTTTGCAAAAGAACTATATCCTAGCATCAAGATGTAAGGTTAAAAAGAAGAAAAAAAATAGATCAAATTGTGCAGCTCTTTTACAAAACATATAGAGAAAATAGTTTGTACAAGAGGTCCAACCTAAATTGCTACAGGCCAAAATCAAGATCATTCAAAAAAAGAGAGATCAACTATAATTATAAAAAAATCGAAGTAATTAAATATATATATATATACATGTATATGTATATGTTTGGATATTGACTCCAAGTAGTATGTATGAATATTGCATAGGACTTGAAGACTGTTCCAGATTGTTTTAAGCTTTCAATTTTTTGTCGGAACTAAACAAAATGCCCTTACTTTGTTTTGACTCTTATCTTGATTCCTGTACGTTTAACTGTTTCCCAGTATTTGCTTTGTTGTCATGAGGCTTGCAAATGGTGTGAAATGAATTTACTTAAAATACTATAAATCAGGTACACTGTTACTAAAAATCATAATATAGTATTCTTTGTCGCAATCTCAGAATAGTTATCATAGCTATTAATACCTCAAGTTAAGTTTATTACTTGTGTACTATTTTAAATAAATGGTTTACCTCAGTGGCAATTTTGGTAAACCGGCGCTCTCGATCTGCTGACTGAGGGCTCGCTTCTCAGCTTCCAGTCGTCTTATAACACGCTGAAGTTCCTGGTATTACAAAAACAGTGTACAGTATTAACCGTTATCGATAACAAAATATCATAAAGCAAACCAATCATAATCATATACGGTGTGAGCATATTTTAATACACATTATTGAAATGACAATATATTCGGTGTATATTCTGGTGACTTATTGAAGGTGGAAGGTTGTCACTAAAGTAGACGAACTGCTGCCATTAATATGATGTTTATATACACTCTAGTAAATAGCCTACACATGTACATCCTATTTCAATAAAATGTAAACGGAGAATCATCATCGCTGTTTTAAGGTCAATTGAAGCAATAGTTTTGCTTCTAAGCTTGTTCCTGTATGTTTTTAAAGTAATATTCGGTATCAGCTAAAATAGTATTTGGCTTAAATTTCTCAGTTTTTTATTGATTCGTAACATCTAATTGTTCCTGTTATTTTTTATGTGTAGATTTTTCATTAACGGTTGATTTTAGAGCGTCGTAAGACAAATTAAATTTAGTAATACTTTCACGTTTTGTATTTATAAAGTCGATGGATCCGTATAACACTTATTTTGAAAAAAAATCAAGTTTTAAGACGTTCGCACCTCGCCAAAAATGTAATATGTCAACCCCGAAGGTTAATGGACCTCGCCTTACGCTTCGGTCCATATACACTTTCGGTGGCTGACTGGCGGGTCCTTTCAATGTCATATGACCTTCAGTGGTGTGTACTATTTATATTTTTTTTAAATATATTTCGTTCAAAGGTTAAATAATGCAATCCAATATATCTCCACTATGCACAATATTAAATGTTTCATAGATAAATTGTAGCTTAATCAGTTCACTTATCCAACACAACTGTTCCAAAAAAACTATGTTGACATATCGATCCTGGTATTTGTAAGACCGTGTTCAGTTTTGACAGTTCTAAATAATGGCTGACTAAAAAAAACTATCGTCATTAAAACTAAATTGAATACTTTGTTGTTTGGTTAAAATGATTTTATTTTCAACATTCAATAGGTTTAAAGTCACACTAGAGCGCTTACCAAGCCTTTTTTTCCTGATAGCATCCGAAAATGTCCATCGGTATTGCAGTCAAACAATTTTGAAATTGTTTGTCCGAAGTCGAAAAATACAGCCAAGGGAATAATCGATTAACTAAATGCCTGCATTCATTACTACGAACAACACACACTCAAGATTTGCAATTAACTGAAATGTTTGCAAAAAAAATCCCTACCTGCTCGCTTTTATCCCTTTCTTCCAATAGTCTCGATATTTTCTTTTCTTTCAACTGAAGCTGCTGCCTGAGATCGTTTTTCTCAGCTTCGAATGTTACGATAGCATCCGAAAATTCCTGGTATAAATAAACAGTGTTCATGTTAATGTCCGTTCTAATTAACGAAAGGCTAAATAGGAACCCCATAATAATCTAAATGTAGTGTGAAAATAAAGTTTAAAAATCGATTAATTATAGCTATGAAAAGCTTTCCATGTTTCATATTCTAAGAATGTATGAATTTTTCAAGGTAACATGATATATCTATGTAGTTTCCCTGATATTAGTAAAGCTGTATATCATTTTAACCGGTCTCATTAGCGGCTGATTATATAGCAACCGAATCGATATTAATATTTAATTGATTAATAAAGTGGAACATCAGATACATTGACGAAAAGCCAAATTATATTCTTTACAATTTCGTTTTTATAAAAGCCTTTGTATAACAATCGAAGATATATCAACTAGATACTACGCTAAAAGAAAATTATTATCGCCAACACAGTAGATTCCATTACTACGTTCGTATGGGGGTTTGTTACTGTTATTATATTAGTTGCTTAAATTGAAATGTTCAAGTGAAAAAAAAATGATACGAAAAACGCTGCATTTATAATTAATCATTTCTACCATATGACTCTCGTACAAAACTCAAGCGGTTGACACAATTCCTTACAAAACCATTGTTCCTTATAGCATGTGAAGATTTTCATAGCTTTTTAGCATAAAAGAGATGATCAAGACTTGCAATTCTCTGAATTGTTTAAAAGAAAATATCCTACCTTCTTCTTTTGTTCTTTCTCATTCTGCAAGCCGATATGTTTGCGTTCGTTCAAGTTTACTTGCTTACTGAGTTGTGTTGTCTCTTCTTTCATTGTTTCGATAGCATCCCGATGTTCCTGGTATACAAAACACAGTGTACAGTATTGACCGTCATGTACAACGGCATTCTTGATAGAAACCTCATCAGAAGTCAAATGGACTGTGAATAACGAGTTGATATTCGACACAGTCAGATTAGACAATGTTTAACAGGTTTCTTTGTTATGAATATAATATTTATTTACGCGACTAGGGTGTTTCTTACAAAGACGTTTGATAAAATCTTCTTTTTTTCTGGAATTTTAAACGCTGGGTATAGTTTTGACCGTTTTCATTAACGACTTACTTCATATCACATATATCTTTATGCACATTTAATAAGATATTAATATTGAATGCAAAGAAAATATTGTAGCAAAGACTTCCGATAATTGTTATTGATATTCTGTGTTTAGGTTACCTTTGGAAGGTTATAGGATGACATTTAAGTAGATGCAAGCATGTTTTCAACCATGTATATATATGAAAAGTTTAATTAATGCCATATAACATATCTCAACATGGATGATGTGAAAATAATATCATAATCGGCCACTCAAAGTCGATATCATTAATAATTTTGCTGCTGGGCTTGTCACAGTAGTGACCATTATTTAATTCATTACCAGTTTAAGGAAAAATGGCAAACAAAATCATACGCAACGACCTAAATCAATTTTTAATCACTTATTATATTATATGCGTGTGCAACATTTATTTTGATTATAGTCACACTAAACAGCCCACCAACCCTTTGAGCCTGATACTACTCGGAAATGTCCAGCGCTATGTGGGTCAAACGATATCTGGAATTGTTTGCCCGAAGTCGAAAATGCAACCAAGGAAGAAATTATTTTAAACAAAATACCTGAATTCATTTATGCGAAAAAAAAGACAAACAAGACTTGCAGTTCACTTAAAAAAGAGAATACTAATCGGCAATTCAGTCGCTTTTACTACTTCTTTGTTTTTGGGCTTGTTACTGTAGTTTCTGTTATATTATATATTTTCAGCTTTAAATGAAAGAGTGAACAGACAGATACGAAAATCAATGCCTTTATATTTCATTAAATCTCTCATATGAGACGTGAGCGAAACTCATGCGGATGACTTAATTGCCTACAAATCCTTTATTTCTGGTAACATGTGAAGATTTTCATAGCTTTGTTCGTAAACGAGATGATCATGACTTGCAACTATCTGGACTATTTGAAAATAAAGTATTCTACCTTCTCTTTTTGATCTTTCTCATTCTGCCAGCTGATATGTTTGCGTTCTTGCATTTGTACCCGATTACTGAGGATCATTTTCTCAGCTTCCAGTGTTACGATAGCATCCCGATGTTCCTGGTATAAAAAAAACAACAGTGTACAGTATTGACCGTCCTCATCAACGGCACTCTTGATAGGAACCCCATCATAAGTCAAAAAGACTGTGATATTCGATACATTCAGCTAAAACAATGTTTAACAGGTTGATATATTAGCGATAAGCGAATTGGATGTTTCCAAAGTATTATTACGATAACATTTTTTCTGCAAATTGAAACTCTGTCTCTAGTTTTGACAGGTCCTATTAACGGCTCACTACATTACATATTACTGTTAAGCCAACTTGATTTAATAAAAATGTTGATTTTTTTTTTTTGATAATTGTTAATATTCTGTGTATAGGTGACTTATATGAGGTTGTAGGATATCATTGAAGTAGAAGCAATGATGTATTATATTATGATTAAAGTTTCTGGTATTAAAATATATACATTGTAGATTAGACAATATTGAATCGGTAAACATATTGTGAATATATTACTTATTCAAAAAAATAGTACATGAATTTAAAATGGAGTAGAAGAAAAATTCATTATTCGTTTATGATAAAAATGTAAACATTATCTGTCTCAGACTACCTAATCATTCCTTCGCATAAGTTTTATCATATCAGAAATTGGAGACACTCGATAACAACATTGCTATAAATATGTGCCTACCTATACATAGGCATTTTGTCCCTGTTTATATATGAACGTATTTTTAATCTAAAGCCAACTTAAAAATATGTTGTCGAAAAAGACTCCGACACCGCGTGCAACAAGAAAGGATCTAGATACCAGAATATTCAACTGCAAAAACAGACGAACATTGTCAAAAACTCACATAAAGATAATAGCATTGTGTACTATGCATTTACCTTTAAATACTAATGCATGACATCGTTTAGGACAAGTATCTTTCGGAAAAAAAAATGTTTTTTTCAAATGCGAACAGTTACTAGGTTTGCCTGCCCCCTTAATCCAATTTACTTTAAATATAGCGTTGGTAATGTATCTGTGCTAATCACGTGCCTTTCACATGCTAAATATACACACTTTAAAGTGGGCAACCATTATGCGCTATTTTGAAACGGGTAAACTCAGCTGAGACAAAATGTTATTTTATTCATGTTAAATGATGTATTATCGGCCTTATATTAAATTTCCTATTGACAGCTCTAGTCTTCTTTTAAGGAAATACTACCTATTACCTTTAATGTTTCTGATAATATATTATATTTAACTTTTTAGCGTTCTTATAAACAACTGACAAGATAGAAACTCCATCATAAATTATTCAAAGTGTTAAATAAACAAGATGTAAAATAAATCCTTGTAGCAAAAATCCTGGCCTGTATTCTTGGAATAGATTACTTATTTTTAAAATAATGATTCACTTAAGATAGATGAACAAATTGGCATTTATAGTATTTTAATACATACGGAGTATTTCAGGTTATTACAATGCCTAGATTTACTTTAATTAATAACAGATCAACAAAAATTGAGAATGACTGATTGATTTTTAATAAAAAAATCAATCTCTGAGCTGCTCGTTTTGATATTTTGCATTTCTTTCAATACGAGCATCTGTCACTTTTTTTTTAAGTGCTACTATTTTTGCTATAGCATCCTGACGTTTCTAGTATAAAAATAAGAGTGCAAAGTATTGACCGTTTTCATCAACGCCATGCTTTAAAGGAACCTCATCATAAGTCAAAGAAGTGTGAAACAAAAATATCAACACAAATAGATCATATTATATATACAAGTTGTTATAGCTATATGGTAATGGTTTGTGTACCTTTATTATCAGAAAGTGATCACTATCTTATATGTTTCACATACAGAATATGTATAATTACGGCTTTAAACAATTTGATGATACATTATGACAATTTTTCATCGGTTCATATCAAATTAATATAATGCCTATTAAAGAGAAAAGGATGGCACTAAAGTAGGCTTTTGATAACATCTTGCTGTTCCTGGTATTTAAAAAATGTGTACAGTTTGGACCTCCCACCTTCACGGCTGACTTGGTAAAATATCCATTCTATTTTAATTGGATACTAATATTATAAAAAAGATGCATTGTAGCAAAGATAATGTATTGTATTATGTATAAAACGTACTTATTAAAGGATATATGATACCACTTAAGTGGTCAAATGCATACATTTACTATTATATTAAAATCAATATTATATTATTGTCTCCGAATGTATCTTCAATATGAACGATGCAATAGGATAACCATTATCGGCGCTTCTAAGTTCATATCATAAATAGTTTTCCTGGTGTTCATTATTACTTTAAAAAAAGAGTAAGCAAAAAGCCACGTAACAAAACTATCATATTCTATCACACCTTCCATATCAGATGTGATCAAAACTAATTAGTTCATAGCCAGACTAAACGGCCCACCAAGCTTTATTCTTGATAACATATTAAATCGTTAAAGTTGTTTCGTTTAAACCAAATTTAAAATGTGTGCACAATGTCGTCGATGACATCATGGGCGATATTTTGGTAATGAAAATGCCAGTATTTATTTCTATGATAAGCAGATGAAAGGAATTTCTGAATAACCTGAAATGTGTACTAATTATGATATCGTACTTGCTCGTTTTGGTCTTTCTCTTTTTGTAGACTCAATATTTGTCTAGCTTTCAAATCGACCTGTTGAATGAGGTCCATTTTCTCAGCTTCGATGTTCTCGATAGCAACCCAATGTTTCTGGAATCAAAAATAACGGTGAACGTTATTGACCGTTCTCATCAACGATAAACTAGAGAAGAACCGCACCATAAGTCAAATGAAGTGTGATAATAAAATTGCAAAATAGAAACGTTTTAGATAAGACAATTTTGAATCGGTTTATATTTCATGAATAAATGAATCAAAACAGAAGGATGTCACTTAAGTAGACAAAACACTGTTAAACATATCATATCGGTGTGTTAGCTCGAACATAGCCGCCAAACATTGGTCCATTATAATAGAGAATGATAAAGTAGAAATAACATTACTATCTTAATGATGATTCATAGCTAGGAATTACCATTCGAAGTGGATTTCATTTATAGGTTTACGACGTGGTTTTCCCTGTAGTTTACATTATATTATTTAATATCAGTTGATGGAAAAAGGGTAAACATAGACTGTAGTATAAACCTAGTCATCAATTCAAAGCCTTTCTCCAGTTTCAGAAAAGTGCAAAACGCAATAACTGTAAGCCTGAGTCTGTGCCACGCTATACATGTTCATTTTGCCCCTGATTACATAAGAGCCTAATGTCTTAGCTAAATGCAACATGGAAATGCGAAGACTTCTCCGACACCGCTTGCAACATTAATGTTATAACTGTTTCTTAAACAGATTAGCTAAATAATGCAATAGACGGAAGATTCAAGGATGACCTTATATTTGTTTTGCTACGTTGCTTCTCCCTGGAGTTTTCATTGTATTATTCATTAACAGTTTATTATACAAGTTTAAACATTATCTGTATCAGCCACCCTAATAATTCCTTTGCATAAGATCTATCATATCAAAAAAGGGCAAAGCTCGCTTACTATATTGTCATAGTTGCCTCCCTGCACATGGGCAGTTTTTCCCTGTGTATATGTTCAAATTTATTCATCTAAAGCCAACTTTGTAATATGTTGACGAAAAAGACTCCGACACCGCGTACCCCATAAATAGTATCCAAAATCGTTTAACAGATGAACTAGAAAAAGGAAATAAATTAAATTCCTTACCTTTTCATTTTGATCTCTGTCCTTCTGCAGACTTTTAATGACACTTTCTTTCGATTTGACATTTTGAAGAAGCTCTAAACTCTGAGCTTGTTCTTTTCTGATAGCATCATGATTTTTCTGATAATAAATTTAATTTAACATTTTTTAGCGTTCTCATCAACAATTGACTGGATATAAACTTCAAACTTCAAGTTATTCAATATATTAAAACAAGATGTAAAATAATTGCTATTTTGCAAAATAAACAACCTATGATTGGTCTATATTCTGAGAATAGATTACTTATTCTGTAATAAGGATCCCTTTAAGATAGACGAACAACTAGCATTTATAGTATTTTAATACATAAGGAGTAGTTCAGGTTATCACGATGCCTAGATTTCCTTTAATTAGTAACAGCTTAACAAAACTTTAGGCTGTTCCTTTCCGATAACGTTATGATGTTTATTGTATTAGATAATAGTTAACGTACTAGTTTTCTCATAAAAACTGCATAGTTAGAAACCGCGTTGTTAAATAATCAAAGTGTTATAATAAGATCTTTACTTTTGAAGTGTAGCAAAGAAAACCTATGGTTGGTCTATATTCTGAGAATAGATGCTGATATAAATTATCCTTTTTATGCTTGATTGTATGGCCTTTTCCGAGCTTTCACATACTTATATAAAAGCCCTGAAAACACCAAACAATCAAGCTCCAAATTAGGCAATGATAAAGGATAAATAACATTATTATCTAAATGGTAATTCATAATAAAAATGATTAGTAAAAGTTGATCCTGTAGTTTCCTTGTAAACACTAACTGTATCAAACACTTTTATCATCATTTCGCAGTTCTCCCATATAAGAAAGGACATAAAACACTAACTCTATTGTAAAGTGCCTACCTATGCATATACATTTTGTCCATTACATCATGTGGATATATTAAAAGATTGTTATCTAAAGCCAACCATGAAATGTTTTCCCGAAGTCGAGTCAGAGTGCGATACTAACGTTTTAACAAGTTGTTAACGAGATAAACTTAAGAATAGCAATTATATAGGAAATTGTCATTTCCTTGCTTCCCTGATGAAATATATTTTATCCTGCAAAGTTTTAAATACATTTTCTTTCGATTTGACCTGCCTACGGCGCTTTACCTTGTGAGATTGGTATTTGCCAATGGCATCTTGATGTTTCTGATATTAAATATTTTTTTACATGTATATTTAAATAAAAGTCTTGTAATAACATTGTTAACTATACATATTAAAGCACAGGCATTCCCTGATCACTCTATATTCTGTGAACATTTCACTTATTCAAGATATCAGGTTGTCACTACGGTAGACGAAACGCTGTCATTTATAGCATATCTATATAAAAACACCATTATTGCAATACAAAAACTACAATATGGATAATGGTAAAAGAAAACGTAGATTGACTGACTGAATGATATTGCATTAAAATAATGACAATTTGAAGCGATTTGAAATATATATTTTTACTTTTGGGCTGGTGCCTGAAATTTCCATTGTATTATCCATGAATGCAATTGGGCTGGTCAAAGTGTGTGGAGTCTGAAGGACTCCACGCGTTCTTTGACCAGCCCAATTGCGTTCATATCCCCGATAATGGCATCAACCCCGCAATGCATTCCTTATATTTACACCAATAGTTCATACTTTCATTCAAGAATTGTTAAAACCATACTGTACTTCATTAAAAAAAACTTTTTAGTAATCCTTTCTTACCCATTGTGTAAAAAGAACGACCCGACTGCAACCGGAAATATTTTTTGTTAAAATGACGTCGCAATAACGCGGGAAAAGATCAACCACTTGAAATCACTTCTAAAAGTTTAATTGAAACACTTATGGTTGCATTACATTTACAATATAATAAATTAACACTTTTTAAAATGTTGATTTATATTTTACGGGACCTGCTGACACAATACAAACAATTACAAGATCAATAGTTTTTATGTATAAAGTTATGCGATGCATCGCGATTCGAACATATCCAACGATGTTGCGTTCATCGATTGATAAACGCAATTGCCAAAAGGCAGTCGATTTAAGAAATGGAAGATGAGGTGTAAATATAAGTTGATGACAAAGGTGTATTTTGCCAGACCTATATATGGGCAGTTTTCCCTGATTACATGCATTTATATTCAACATTATATTAGCTAAAGCGAAGTTTAGAATGGTTTTGGCATAGACGGCGCAAAAACCTAGAGCGACGATAAGATTATCAACGTTAGTCAGGCAGGTGAATTATACTAGGGAAAATGATAACTGGAACAAAGAAAATGATAATTTCCTACCTTTTCGTTTTCATTCTTGTAATTCTGCTGACTTTTTTTACTTTCCTCTTCTTTTCATTTCACCTACAGTGAGAACACTATTTGTTCAGGCTATAATTTATTAATATCCTATTGATGTTTCTAGTATGACAATGACAGAGTACAGTATTGACCTTTCTCATCAACAAAATTATGTATATGAACCCCTTCATAAGTTATCGGCGCTATCAAATGTTTTTTATTTTTATTTTCAATGGAATATGTAATGTCTCTGGTATTAAAATAGCAGTATACTGTAGTGACCGTTCTCATACTCGACATACTAGATAGGAACCCAATCATGAGTTGAATATATAGTATTAATAAAGCTATTCAATATTTACATTCAAGCTTAAACAATCATTAAGCGGACTACTTTCTGTGAATATATGACTTATTTATTACAATAAATTAGAATGTCACTAAAATTGACAAACGCTGTCATTGATGTTATATCTATATAAAAAGTCGATCATGGTCCCAAATTGAATTATGACAATGATAAAAGGGATTTAACATAACAGTTTGAATGACCTTCTCTGTATAAAGAATGACCGTTCAATATAAATGAGTCCATAGTTTTTTTTATTGTTCTTCTGAACGTGTCTCTGCAGTTTTCATTATGTTTTTTATTAAAACTTTATGTTAAAAAATGCAAGCAAACAACCTTTAAACCTATCAATCATATCGCATCACTTTTCCCATAAGTGGAATGGGCAAAACTCAAGAACTGTAAAGCCAAACTGTAGAGCTTACTTATACATGTGTATTTGCTATTTGCGGTGTAAAGGAAGCTACACTTCGCGACGTATAATACCGTGTTATTCAAACCTTATTTCCCTTACACCTTTGAGGGCAAAATTGTTATAAAAATATTGTTTTTTAATATACAGTTTTTACTTTGCCTTTCAAAACCCCAAAACATCATAAATTATTTTATCTTAAATCTCGCAAAGGGATCAAAACATACGAAATTAGTCCTGTCCGACTTAAAGACAAATCTCGCAAAATGAGCAAAATCTGGCGAAATGAGTATATCGTCACATGAGGCGATTCCTACTCCCACCAGTTTCGTATTACGTATTTGTGCGCCTAGAGGAAGACCTTAAGATTATCACAATTATTCATACTAATAAGTTAAATTAGGGAATTCCTGGATCGATGGCAACAAAATATCTTACCTTTTCTTTTTGATCCCTGTTATTCTGCAATCTTTTAATTTCTTTTTCCTTCCAATTGATTTTCTGAAGGAGCTCTAATTTCTGAGCTTCCAATATTTGGACAACATCCTGATGTTTCTGGTATAAAATAACAGTATACAATTTTGACAGATTTCGGCTACGACACTCTAGATATGAGCCCCATAAGTTAAATGAAGAATGATAATAAAGTTATAAAATAGAAACATTGTTGTAAAGACAAACGGTTTGAATTACATGAGTATATTACTTATTTAAGTAATAATTATAGTATGATGTTACAAAAGTAGATGAAACGCTGGAAATTATATAAATTACAAAATAAACAAAGCTGCAATCGCATCATTTCTTCGTGTTTCAGAAAAGGGCAATATCATTTAATCAAATCCCTTATTCAAGTTTTAGTACTAATAGCATGCAAAAATACTAAACTTTTTTAACTAAAAAGCGAAGTTTGAAATGTTTGCGCCGGCAAAGAGAATAAGGTTAAGGTTAATTCAATTGGTCAAATTTGTGAACCGGGGAACTCCTGAAAAATTGACAGATATAATTACTTACCTTCTCTTTTTGGTGTATGTCATTCTGCAGACTATTTATTTCTCGTCTTTTTGATTGGACATTCTGGAGGAGTTCTAAATTTTGGACTTTCAATTTTCCGATAGCATCTTGATGTTTCTGGTATTAAAAGGACACAAGGTATAGAATTGACTGTCATCAACGACATACTAGATAGGCACCCGAACTTAAATTTAGTGTTAAATACATACGCAATACACAGATTGTAACAAACACAATCAGTTTATATTCTAATAATATAGGACTTTTAAAGAAATTTCACGAGATAAGGCAGTAAAGTAGACGAAACACTGTCATTTATTTAATAAATATATTAAAGCTCGAACGTAACCACCAAATGAAACAAAACAAGTGGACAATGCTAAAGAAAAAAACGCATAACATATTGTGATATGTGATGTATGATATTAAACCGCCGGGGCTTTCCTCTGTAGTTTCCGTTGTATCATTAAAATTATTAATTATAAGAGTGTTAACGAAATATTTATTGAACAGCATTATTGTTATATTTAATCACTTCTTTCATATCAGAATGGAACCAAATGCAATAATTTTAAAAGTGCCTCTTTTTCTAATATAATGTGAACATCAATAACAATTCTAACCATTTCAACGATGACCCTGAGGGCAACATAAAGCTGGTGACAATGCTTCTATTTATTTTTTCGAAAACGCAGATGAAGCAAACTTGCGAATAACTGTTGTTGTTGTGTTTTTTTTTTTCAGATTAAATTATATTATTCTACCTGCTCGTTTGGATCTTTCTCGTTCTGGTAGCTTGTTTGCGATTCGAACTGCAGATTGAGCTCCAATTGTTCAGCTTCTATTTGTCTGATAACATGCTGATGTTCCTGGTATAAAAATATAGACTATGAACAGTTCTCATAAATAAAATACAAGATAAAACCCAATCATACATCAAACAAAGTGTGAAATAGATACATTGTATGAAAAATTATTTATACCCGGTTGATAATCTGTGAATAGGCAAATTGTAAATTAAAGGTTATGAAGAGAAGACAAAATATGAAATTATTTGTTTTGAATTTGGACACATTTAAAGCATACATAAAGGATTGTATGATATAGTATAACAATTATTATCTTGTATCCGTGCATTGTCCATACATAGCTGAACCGCAATGTTGAACTATTCAATGCGTACAATAATACTTCTCATTCAACAATCTCCGCAAGGATATTTCTATAAAAGTGCTTAACATACCTCATATAAGCCAATTTAACGTATTATAGATCGGTTATAAGAATAGCGGCGACGGTTATGACGTCACTTGTATCATTTACGTCACATTCATTTATATGCGATATGCCGTCGTTTGACCAATAGCAAGCGACGTTTTTTGAAGTATCAGAAATATTCCGAAGATATTTTTCGGAACATAAATGCATACGTTCATTAAAAGAAACGCAGGAGGTGTATTTTTTGATTTTTTAAGTGTGTATTTTATAAGAGAGGAATTTGTCATAAGGTGCCATTCAAATTTGGGATAAATAAAACATATTAAGCCAATCCCAAATGTTTTGCATCACATTGAAAGGTATATTAATCGCTAAAAACTATATATTTAATCTAGTTTTTTAATATTTTTTTCTATGAACTTTGCAGAAAAGGTTATATAAGGTGTTAGTTATCTTATATCTTTTAATGTCCCAAGTGTGTTGTGTGAGAGATTTTCTTATCGAAAACGCTATCTTGATGGGGATTTTGAAGCAAAAAGAGATATGTTTACCTTTCTTCAAAAGCAGGTTCATTTTGTTTAATATTTAAATTGAGGAAGTCTGTACATGCCAAGATATTTGGTAAATTATTTTATTATAGCTTAAAATTGAGTCTTATTTACAACAGGAACATCCCTATCGAAATAGGCGTTAAAAATTTGAAATAAGTACATTTAACCAAAGGCAGTTTGCCATATAAAGCAAGTTGATGTTCGATTTAATTTAATTTATGTTCGAATGAAAATAAAAATGCATGCCTGATTACTAAGAACTTAGTTGAACGAAAAAAAATGTATAGGCGCTTTATCAAATTATATACATCGGTCCAATTAACCACTTAGCGATTGACAATGGGTAATATATCGGTCCGATAAACCACTGTGAGATTGACAATAGGTAATATATCGGTCTTATTAACCACTGTGCGATTGACCATGGGTAATATATCGGTCTTATTAACCACTGTGAGATTTACAATAGGTAATATATCGGTCTTATTAACCACTGTACGATTGACAATAGGTAACATATCGGTCTTATGAACCACTGTGAGATTGACAATAGGTAATATATCGGTCTTATGAACCACTGTGAGATTGACAATAGGTAACATATCGGTCATATGAACCACTGTGAGATTGACAATAGGTTATATATCGGTCTTATTAACCACTGTACGATTGACAATAGGTAATATATCGGTCTTATGAACCACTGTGAGATTGACAATAGGTAATATATCGGTCTTATGAACCACTGTGAGATTGACAATAGGTAATATATCGGTCTTATGAACCACTGTGAGATTTACAATAGGTAACATATCGGTCTTATGAACCACTGTGAGATTGACAATAGGTAATATATCGGTCTTATGAACCACTGTGAGATTGACAATAGGTAATATATCGGTCTTATGAACCACTGTGAGATTGACAATAGGTAATATATCGGTCTTATGAACCACTGTGAGATTGACAATAGGTAACATATCGGTCTTATGAACCACTGTGAGATTGACAATAGGTAATATATCGGTCTTATGAACCACTGTGCGATTGACAATAGGTAATATATCGGTCTTATGAACCACTGTGCGATTGACAATAGGTAATATATCGGTCTTATTAACCACTGTGCGATTGACAATGAGTAATATATCGGTCTTATTAATCACTGTGCGATTGACCATGGGTAATATATATCGGTGTTATTATCCACTGTGCGATTGACAATGGGTAATATATATCTGTTTGATTAATCACTGTGCGATTGACCATGGGTAATATATATCGGTCTTAATAACCACTGTGCGATTGACCATGGGTAATATATCGGTCTTATGAACCACTGTGCGATTGACAATGAGTAATATATATCGGTCTTATTAACAACTGTGCGATTGACAATGGGTAATAAATATCGGTCTGATTAATCACTCCGCGATTGAAAATTGTTAATACATTTACTCTTTAACATTATCAAAGCATTGCATTAATCTCTATCACTATATATTTGTTTTTTGTTAATGCCAATTATATAGGTAAAAGTATAACCTCATTGCGTTTTCACTGTTTACCTGGCCAGTTTAATACCTGAATCAAATTGAAGAGATTGCTTATTCGCCAGTTGTTCATCCTAGCTTTGTCTTTTACTTTCTAATTGCAGATGTCGACTGTGCGCTGATATGATCTGAAAAAACCCTAAAATATAAAATAGTTAATTATGAAACAATACGAAATACGCACATTAAAGTTAATTACATAAATCAACCTGGAATTTGACAGGGAATATAATTACTGTCAAACCCTTAAAATACTTTTAGAAAACTATGTTAAGGTTAAAAAAAACAATATATTCCAATTAAATGTTATATCATATCGAATAATTCTGCGTAACTATTTTCTTTACTCGATACATTAAATCATACTAAATATTGTTATCTGACAAAACTTTGAACATATAGTGGTTTGCAACCACTTTTGTATACGATAATTAAAATACATTCATTTCAGATGAAAGTGCGAACTCATGAAACGGATTAGTAGACGCTGAATCGTTTTCTGCTAATACAAAAGCAAATGCAATCCGAACAACAGTTTTGTAAATATGCAAAACTTTAAATTAATCACTTTAAATGGTAGATTTGTGAACGATAAAAGCATAGGCAAAAAAACTTACAAATATAATCATGTCAGAAATTACTTCATATGTTCAGATTAACATTTATAAAACTTACTTGAATTTGAAACACATTGCGGTTAAACGTGTTTTATGCAAAAGTTTGTCTTATAATCGAACTATATCTTCTTACTCAACATGTTTTTGGGGTGATAATAAAACGCAAAAATTCCTTCACATCATAAACAATGAAAAATTGACCAATTTCCAATCACTGTTAGACCAATTGTTACTAGCGAAGTAGAACAATAAATTATTGTTAAAGAAAGGTTTCACAGAAGTTTAAAACGATATTTTTTTTCTAGAGCATTATATTAAAATTATTGCCTGTAATATTGCACTTAATTATAAAATAATAAGAAGTTGTTACTAAAAATATCCTGTTTTAGACACAATTATTGCAAGGATAAAAGTACGGTGAAAGACATTGTCGAAACTTTCGGAATATTTAATGAATCAAGTTCAGCTCTAATCTATGAACACATTATTCCTGCCTTTAAACAAATTTCAAACACGTACCTACTACCTTTTATCCTTTTTTTAAAAACATTTTTAGTATTTTTTTAATTAACTATGTTAATATTACTTGATTCCTGCACGTGCGGGTAATTCTACCAACCAATGAAAAACTTAATCCTCCAATTCATCTGATAACCATAGGACTGTCTGTTTACGAAAATAACAAATATAACACATTGATTAAAAATAACAATGTAAAATCTTATCATGAACTGTAGCATACGTAGTTTTATATCTTGTTCACTTTCTTAATCATTTAGACACAATTCTTTATAGATGGAGGTTTTGAATTTATCATTTGATAGTTCTTGTAAGTCACAGTACCAGTGTTGTAAAGTCGCCTAAGTGTGTGTGCGTGCGTGCGTGCGTGCGTGCGTGCGTGCGTGCGTGCGTGTGTATGTTCAGAACGTATCTGATTATCCAAGTATAAAACAAAAGCAAATATAGAACAGTATGTATACGTCTTGGCATTATTTCTAAGTTATTTGAGTGCATTCCCGATACTTGATTCCGCATTTACCAGATCGGGTATTTTGCATACACTTATACCATTTTATAAATATTTATTAAATGTTTTCTTATTTAAACGTCTTTCTAGCATCATATGTAGCCCAGTTGAAATTCTTATACTTGAAGGGAGACAATTCATGCATATTGATTTTACTTTTTACCGGTTATTGGATATTGTTTCACTTAGACCGTGGTATGTTATATGGTTGAGTGATTTCTTTGAAATTGGGCAGGAAACTGTAATTATCATTGTTGCAAATAGTTTCCCTACATTGTTGAAAACGTTTGAGACGTTGTGGAAGCTTTTAATTTGATTTGGTTGAAGTAAAGGAAAACTAATATGGCCAGTTTTGTTTACATTTGATCTTTTAACTATTCTATTTGTGTTTGCAGTGTCTTGGAACAGTAATCATGCGTTTGGTAGATTTGTCAGGCTAAATTATTTATTTTCGTGGTATTATTCTTTTGAGGATTGGTTTTAGTATAGCAGAATCTGCTCACTGTTCTTTACATTAAATATTGCATTCATGGTTTTGGGTTTTCAGTTATAACTAGCATGAAATGCATTCACCTGAGAAATGTGGGATTGTGAGTGTGGAGTTCAGTCCCTCAGACTTGGTAGGTGGTTGATGTAAACCGTTTTGTACATGTTTTGTATTGTATATGTACATTGTTATGCAATTATATGTATAATGTCATTTTAACGCCACTAGAAAAATACTTGACGTATGTGTTGTATCAGATGAACTCTTACTCACAATTAAGATTTACCATAGTTTAAAATATTATATAAATATTCCCACAACGATAAATAAATGTAAAAAACAATTGCTCTTTTGAAGGATACCGACTTTAATTTGAAAGAAAGAGAATGAACACGGTATTTCAACCTTGTGAGACAATAGTAGACCACAGTAAATCTTTAAGCATTCACCAATCTTTTAATATTTAAATTCTCAAAGGTGTATCAGTCAAAATCGATGTTTGTTAAACATGTTTATGTATTGATTTTGAATACGATTATCACTTTAAGTTAAGCATATATTCTTTGTTTAGTACATTATATTTATATTACAATAAATGTGTATGTATTGTAATAACTATTGTGGCTCTTTTCTACTTTCTGAACGTGATCTCTTATAGTATATATATAATGTTTGTTCGAAACAGTTATGAATAAAGATTAAAACGAACCTATGCCTTTCTAACATTCCCATAAGAACTATTTGATAAGCTTGAACAGTTAAGACTGTAATAACATATACTTTAGGATGTTGTATTTCTTTACATGTTATGTGCAATGTTTGATTTTACAATATGTCAATAACATATGTGATGGTTGCATTAAACTCGAAGCAAACGATTTCGTTGATAATATAATTTAGTAATATACAAGTAAATTGTCTATAAGATCTTCCGAAAGACTGAGACATTCATTAAACATTGTTCCCTTTTACACCCAATAATAAAGTATAATTATAAATAAATTTCATTTTACATATATAAACAGATGCTTCTGTTTCAAAACAATAATGAAATATTGAACTTTTATGCCTACTCACTCTTATATTTTAAGTCAATATTCCATGATTGTATTTGGCTTGCATGTTCAATATCTTCAGTTCTTTAGAGATACTATAATGTTTTAATTTTGATTTAATAACTTGGTATCGAAAATGATGAAATGTTTGAAGATCAGGAAATGAACTTGATTATACTTTACGTGTGTACATGTTTTCTTTATCAAACTACATTCTGTTATATCAATAACTACACCAGTTTGCTATATTTTTGGGACATTTTTCACTTTCATACTTCATCCTTAGGATAGGACGTACCTTAAGTTGGACAACTCATGGCCGAATCTCTTTACCCACTTTTTTGTGTTAACAATGTTTTATTGCACTGTTTGTGTTTCTATGTTGTGCCTTTATCATAGATTATGTCAATGTTACACAATATCATATTATCAAGTTCTAAATCCCACATTGTGCTCGTTTGTTCTGATTCCGTTTTTAATGCAGTAAGAGTATACGCATCTATCAATGACTTAATCCATCTATGAATATTCAAATTTCTAACTTATTCCTACTTAAGAAAATGGGCGTTACTAAAACAAAAAAATGACAATGCAATTTACCAACATTATTAACCTTACTTCGTCTAGATAACTGTCACTGTCAGATTAAATGGTCAAATACTCAATCGGATTGTACGTTAGAAGCCTGTTTACAAAATCACAAAGACTACAGATCTAGATTCCCGGTCATTCAAAACATCTTTAGAATAAGCCCATCTGAACAAATATATTTCAAGCGAACACAATTTCCACCTGATAAAAATATTTTGTCCTATAACCTCACCAGTTCAGCATATACTATATTGGTAAAAATACAAAGCAGTGTCCTACATTGCATCTCAAAAAAGTCATTGAGGTGCAGCTTCTCAAGTATTCGATATGGTTGCACTTGAGGTCAGGACCTGATATGAGTTTTACGTGTAACCTAGAACCTAAACTGGTTTACAACAATACGCAAGTACATGCATACATCTCTATTTCGTCTACATTTAAAACATACTAGCAAGCTTGAAATACTTTAACTGCAATCTTATAATATTGTGTACGTAATCTTAGACACATGAAATGCCTTTGAAATGTTAACTTTGCTTATATTAGAAACCAATTAAATAATATATTTCAGATTTGTATGCGTTTGAAAATGTTGTAAGCATGATATAATGTGTATTTAAACCGCTGAAAAAGGTATGTCTATTTGAAGAATGACTTCGATTGATGAAAAAGTCTACATCACGTCAATATAATTTCCTTATTGATTTAAGTAACAAATAAATAAATTCGTGCTCGTTCATTCTGATTTCAGCTCCTCGGGTAGTTGTGGTATTTACTAGTAGAAATTACATCTCAATTCAACCTGAATGTTTAGTAAATGCTTTATATACATGATACACATTTGGGATTATTCTATCAATTTAATATGTTATATTTATTAAGGCTGCCTAAAGTGTTGTGTCTGCACATCTTTAATTGCATTATATACGTGAATATTCTCTGTATAACAGAGTATGATTCTTTTTGGGGTGTTGTATATATTAAAATACAGTGTAAACAATAATCCAACATTGATATACTAACACATTTTATTTTGTTCATTAAACTAGTTTCCTTTATCGTTTTTCCATCAGGGAAATGGATAGACAAGAGTAGCAACAAATTTGATCAGTGATTATTTTTAAGATACTTTTACCAAACATAAGATAAAGCAAAACAAGTGAATATTTTAATTATGTTTCCTTTGGTATATGATTGTTTCAGCACCATCTTTGGAATTATTTTTGCAAAATATCTGTTTCGAATGCATACCATTCATTTTACCCAGGAGCCGAGCAAGACACATGTTGCTTACGTGGCATTTCTTATTTATTCAGAGTGATTTAGTACTTTAACTTATGATAAGTTGTGCATGATTTAAATATAGAGCATATATTAGCAATAGTTTGGTTAGATGGCATGTCTGTTAACATTTTAACATTTAAATTGTGTTGAGGTTACTGATTTTAACAAGTTTGGATTGTTTATCTCTACAAAAGATATAATTCAATACTTAATCTGCATTACCATCATCACCGACATTGTTCATGATTGCGTGTTTAACAATGGTAATCAAAACTAATTCAATAACAATCTTTAGACTTTAAAGATCAATAGAAGCTTTAAGCTATGTTGTAGTACGTTGTCCATTTTGCTCCGTATTGCATTAAGATATATTTAAAAAATAAAGGTGCACTCTCACATATTGAACGTTTTGACAACTTTTTTATTTTTTGTCTTGGTACGAGGCCATTGTTTTGCTAAAATCCATGGAAAAAGATATATAAGACTGCTGACAAAAAAGCAAATCGCAGATTTTTCTATTTAAGTTAAACAAATAAAGTTTTATGCATTTTTCTAAGAGTTAGTTTAAAACATAAATTTACAAACGGAAAGAGAAAATCTACGACCTGTTTTTTGTCAACAATTTTATATTATTGGTTTGCAGATATTTACGTATACAAAAATTTGCTCTTTCCAAGAAAACAAATAAAAAAGTTGTTAACATTTTCAATCTGTGAAAGGGCAGTTTTAAAATAGGCAGCATTCGGTTTTAATTTGCTAATCTGGAAAATGATCTGGCAAGCTTGATCGATCATACAGCCGATAGTAATTCAATGAAATAGTCCATTTGAAATAGTTTTTAAAATGTATGACTGAATGAAAGTGTATTGAGTAGGATTACAATTCATCTTAAAGAAAGAAATTATCAATATAAAACAATATACCTTTTAATGTAACGAATACATACTAAGGCCTTAAAGATGCAAACTCTGAAATACTGGTTTGACATATTTGTTTTTAGTTTTGTCTCAGAATCAGCTGGTTTGGATAGCAATGCCATTTAAATAGAGTCATATTAGATAACTAACAATGTAACAGTTTTCTGTTGTTTGAAAAACAGCCGAAAATTTCCCTTTTCTTAAAGCATTAGTGTTTCTAGCGATAAACATCCAATTTCGAACGAGAATATGTAAAAGTGCCAACTGATCTTTATTTAGCAGCATTTAGTCACTGGTGTCCATACATTTCCGAAATAATTTACTCATTCTAAAAACAAAGAAATAGTTGTCTAAACGACCCATCAGTTAGAGTGCAGCTTTAATCAATGTTATAATTACACCTCTACAAACTTACCGGTTTTTAAACGTCTTCAATCACAAAAAAACATAAATTCAAAAATATCAATTTTTCCTCAAAATGGTCACTAAAAACTGACTTCAATTGGTACTGGAGTGTTTATAAATATATATAAAAAAGTATGTATTATTTAATATTACACTCATTAAAAGTTCATAATCAAATACACGTGCATATAAGATTGAAATACTTTCCATTGATGATATACATGGACAATGTTTTGATGTACAAAACAAACGCTTTGAAATGTAAACGCCAATCAAGTCATAATCAGATTTAGTACAAATATCATGTTCACAATAAAACAATAAAATATAACACTCTTACTATAATCCTGTTAAGCGTATATATATCCTGTAAAAACCGATCGAGTCTGTTCGCTCCGATGCCTTAAACTCCATAATGTTTGGAATATATATATAAGTCTTGATGTTTATGAACAAAACAGCTGTACACAAATATATACGTGTGAAAAATGGAACATTGGCAAACTATCCGTTTAAATGTACGTTCTTATTGAATCATTTGTTTAATAAGTCTAAATTGAGCAAATCATTATAGACTAGATACTTATGCTGTAATGTTTAACCATACTGCATTGATTTCTTACAATTTCCAATGTTAATCTATGCTAGCTTTAATGTCAAACTAACAGAATACTGCTAACGCTTACATAGACATTAAATGGCATGGTATTGAATTAGTGGATCTGGCATCGGTTCACACCTAAGACCTTTCAAAATGTATGTTATTTGCCTATGTTTATGAGCTGTTGTAATGATTAAACAGTTATTTTTGATAACAGAAACTGGTGATTACCTCTCAATTAGTGGAACATGTGAACATTATTTCTGCAAAAATACACAAGCGAGCTGCGAGATTTGTACGACAACTGTCTGGTCGGCGTATTTGTTTTACATTTTAAGATTTGTTTTGCCATTTCCCAAACCAACATGCATTAGAAGATGAACAATGTCAGTCTGCCTTTAATCGACATAAAGCTACAAACTTGCACTCTTAAAGAGGCAAATAATGAATTCGCCGCATTTTGTAGCAACGACCATGCAGGTTTGACAAAGGACTTAATATAACATCACAGCGTTGCAAAACACGACCTGCGATTACGCACTATAACCAAATATAATTTCTGACTGCTTTAGACCTGTCGACTATTGAAAGATTTGCTGACATGAACATATTCTATAATCCTTGTATGTTTGAAAAGAACTCGTATCGGATTACAATCAATCATGCCCCCAATAACATTTAATGTTATTCAATCAAAGGGCTATTAAGGAATGAGTGGTTTAAAATACGCACATAGAGAATTAACCTATAATATATGTTTTGCATGAACATTTAAAAATGTAGCATGCTAAATGTGTTGCTCTTATATTATATATTTTATTGGAGTTCCTACAAGTATTCGAAGCTAATTCATTCAATATCTAGATTTTGTATGATATACAAGGCTATTTAAGGAATGCATTGCGGGGCTGATGTCCTTATCGGGGTAAGAACGCAATTGAAGAAGTCCAAAGTACAATTGCGTTCATATCATCAACACCAAACCCGCAATTCATTCCTTATATGTACATCAATAGTTCATTAAATAATTCATTTTTTTTTAAAACAATACTTCATTTCTTTTAAAACAATCTTTCAGTAATCCTTTCTTACACATTCTGTAAATGGGACGACCCGACTGTAACTGGATATATTATACTAAACGACATCACAATAACGTGGGGAAGGATAAACCACTTGAAATCACTATTCAACGTAAAACTAAAACATTTATGACAACAATACATCTAACATATCATAAATCAACAATTTCTAAAGTGTTGATTTATGTTTTACTTGCTGAGACATTACACACACAAACAAGATGAACAATTTTCATGTATATTATTATGCGATGAATTGCAATCCGAAGATGTTGCGTTCATCGGATGATAACCGCAATTGCCGATAGGCAATTCATTTCAGGAATGGAAGGTGGGTGTAATTATTTGCTTATAACGCTCGTTAGTTATTGAATGTCGTCCTTGACAACAGGATGCCAAACAGTGGCGTCACCCACTACCCATATATTTCGTGATTTAAATTTACTAAACTTGTAACCAAGAGTGTCATATATATTTTGTTGTTGTTGTCATATGTTTGGCCTTTGAATTGAATATCTTTTAACGCATACGTTGCTCTTAAGTACAAGTCATTAGGAAGGTAAAGATACCGCTGAAATAAACTTATTCACAGTCTCAACTCTGAGTTTTGTATTAAAGCGTCTCTTTTTGTCATACAATTTGTATTATTCAGCTTTGTACTATCGCGCATTTTAACATCAAATGTTTTTCGTTTGATTTATTCATTACCATTTTCATGTTATCTGTTTTTATATAGGCCTTACAGTTGTAATTGTATACACTGGACATAATTATAAACGTGTTCGTGTGAATTGGAGCCCCTGGGTATACCTTTTTAATTTGGACACCAATGTGCTATTTGTTTTCTATTTAGTAATCGTGTTATATACGGTATTGTCTGACTTGTTATATGGCGAATTAAATTTGGTAATTAGACTTCAATATCACATTTTATTACGGAAACATTTTAATTCTACGACAGGTAGCTATTTAGTATTCATGAGCGATTGTGCGTCTACCAAATTTGCCCACCTGAAAATGCAATAATGTATCGATAGTTTTTGTTTTCAATTATTTTAATTTAATTAGCAATTTAACCATTTTTAGCGTAGCATTTAAAAGTAAGTATCACATATTCTTCCAAATTGCAATTATCTATTGTGACAATCGTCTAGATTTAAAGTAATAGCAAGAGGCTTTGTTATTTTACGCCATTTTTTAGATAATTATTTTGTATTGACGTTATATTAGGTCAATGTTATTTTCGCTATAAAATGGTGAAACGATGCAAACACAGCAGCTACATCGAATACTTGAGCACAATGTTTAGCTCTATCAATTTCCCAAACCAGGCAAAAATCTGGCAAAATTATTATGAGATGGTTCAGATACATTTGGCGACACTGATTAAAATAATGAATTTGGAAAGACTTAACAATCACCAGACATCTAAGCATGTCAAAAGGTATTTTATTGTTTTATTCGTATTTAATTGTATATAACTGTAACCTTTTCAAATATATTATGGCGTAGTATCTTTATGGAGTAATAATTTGACTGCCGATTCTTGCCAGAACAAAAAGTGAAACATGAACGGACATGTTCAAGCTTTTTATCTCGTTTCATCTTCGACACTCTAATCAGTAGGCATTTAGTTCGATTTGTCAACTTGTGCAATGACAGTAAGCCAATATGCTTATCATATCGTATAGACGATACCCTTTTTGACAAAAGACATGTTTTGTGAGTTAGCCATAGCCGAAAAGGTTAAGGAATAAATCAGACGCATTTTATACGAATTATTTTGTTCAACACTTTTTTTACTTAACGTTATGAACGAAGATTTTACAGAGTGAAACATAATTATTAAAATGACGTTCATCGTTGTTTAGTCGGGCGGGCTAATCTATGGTATTGAATGACCTAGGACATTTTTGGCATATTGCAAACTAGCTTAGTATATAAGAAGTTGATGGAGACCTTTCTTTGATTTAGTTTATTTTAGCACTTTGTTAACTCAAACCAACAATGCAAAACCCTGATCCTCTACCAGCATTGTCGTATGATCAACAACGGCTGCTAGATGGCTGCACAATGTGATAATGTCAGAAATATCTCGGAAACTGATACGCCTTTATCCGCCATATTTGGTATAATGTCAAATAAAAAAAAATGAACATTTGTTTTTAACTTAGAACGTGTACTATTAAGTTAAACTGTTTTATTTACAACTCTTTATAATTTAGCCTAGAGTTTAAATACACCTTGAACCTTGAAATGTTAACAAAGTAACTCCCCCTGATTATCTGGGGCGTAGCCTATATATGAATGGTGTCAGATACAAAGTAGATGAATCAAATGAATTCCTTCTAGTTGTGGTTTTAAAGCTTGAGTGCCTTACATAATGCGTTGTAAACAGTTGAAATGCTTTTTTTCTTGGTTTTATTTTTGTATTAATCTGGTTTAGAATTAGCCAAACCAAGGGAAGAGCGATAACACAAAGTACTCAATTAAACACATACCAACCAAAATATAATAAGTAGTTTTTTATTGGCGAGACTGGGACTCAAAAACTAAGACAATGGCACTAATCAAATTGTAATAAAATACTGGACGAATTTGTTTGTTAACCATCAAAACAAATCAGGAAGTGCAAGACTGTTCGTATTCTTTATATCATCCTACACGGTCCACTGGAACGAGGCTGGAATTGCTGCCTTACCTTACTAAGGAACGCGATGACACAAGAAGACAGTATTGGGATAGACTCTACGGACAAAGCTAGGCCTAGTCACGACGGAAAATATTGGAGCCTTCTGCTGCTGGCAAATTGCACAAGAAAAACCTGAATGCAGGTATTTACAGGGCTATTGTAATTATGTTTTGATATTTCTAACTCACTTTAGTAGATCAGTTGAAACAAGATGAAATAAAACATCAACAAAGGTATATATTTTGATCACAAATTCTGAACTCAAGCAGGTCTGAGCCGGCTCAGTAAGCCCAGCTTGCACAACGCTGATACACCCATCTTAATGTCCAGAGTTCGAATTCTGCTGGCTACAGTCACTGTCATGATTTAATTCAAGTAAACTGAAGCCGAAGATTGAACTGATTGTTTAGCGCAGCTGGGTCCCGGATATAATAAAATCAGTTTGTTAATTACCTTAAATGTTTTGATCGGGCGGTAAATACACTAAAACGTTTAAAACATTGTGGCAATTAAGATGTGTATAAATATGTTCGCAAATTGGTAGCCTATATCCGAAGTCTCTTTCTCGAATATGGAATAAGGCGCATTGTTTTCTGTCAGCATTGCCTCAACATGAACCTGGTTCATATGGTAAAACAATTCAGCTTTTCGTGTGGAGCTGCGCTGTTCCTCGACCAATCCACCACAATAAACGCTTTGAATAAACAAAAGAAAGGTGAAATTTAAACTTGAATGTCCTAAAAATGTATCTTTTAAGGGACACTTATTGAATGTGAAGTGTAAAAAAAAATAATAGCATATGACAAAATAAATTTAAAATTGATACTTGTAGGAGGGAACATTAGACTTTAAAATTTCAAGTTTATTGTCAGGTCAAAACCAAAGTAAATAACACAAGTTTTGTTTAACTATGATCAATTCAAGTAATTTTTTAGTATTTTTAAAAGTGGAATAAGTTGTCTGGATTCAATTTCCTCCCGACACCCATTCGACATTTAAAAACCCCATGTATTATTAGTTTAACAAAACAATGGCTTAATGCTTACATTATATTTGCACATTTATTTTTCACTTGAAAAAAACAACTCATAAACATTCGTAATCGAGGTTCTATGACACAGGTATTGTCATTTTATTTTTAGCTATACTCCTCCAAAGTTAATTTACAATCTTGCAGAAAATTGAATTGCAATCAATGCTCAGGTTATAATTTAACATTTATTTTGCAATCAGAACATAGCTAAGTCACCGAATGTTATAATAATCTACTCGTCTGAATAAACTGATTACCTGTTTATTGCAGATTATAGTATTACACTTGTTTCTGCAGTAAAAAATACCTGATGTTCCTCGATGTACCATGCTGTGATGTTTCTTGTTATTATGTAACTGAACATGTCCATATTACTTGTTGCTAATAGTGTTGCATGCCTACTTGTCATGTCTGATGGCTACTGGTCATGTTATACGGTTGTTGGTAATGGTCTAGGAAATCAAGCATAAAAAGATTCCTTGATAATTTAATTTACTGTATTCGTCCATTAGATTAAATAACATTCCGATCTGAAATAAAGTTCAATGTTCCATAAAGTTACTAACTGTTATTTTTAAATGTGATATTGAGGAGTGTGCGGATTCGCCAGCTAGAGTTCCGGTCATCCGCATTTACATGAAGGCTACTGTTCATGTTTGACGGTAACTGTGCATTTTAAATATGTTTTTTTTTTCATGCTAAATGGTCAATGACCATGTTAAATGGATGGTTTCTATTCATGTCGGATTATTACTGCTCATGTTAAAAGGAAAGTTACTGTTCATGTCGTATGGTTACTGTGTATGATGGATTCTAACGGTTCATGTTTTATCCTGTCAATGATAAGTGGTCAATTTTAAGTCCTAACTGTGCATGTTGGATTCTTACTGTGCATTTTGGATCCGTGCTGTCCATTGTTTGTGTTTACTGCTCATGTTGGATGGTTACTGTCGATATTAGATGGCATCTACTTATGTTGTGTGGTTGTCCTCCATGTTGTGTGGTATTCCTCCATGTTGGATGGTTGTCCTCCATGTTGGATGTTTACTGTTCATGCTTGCTGCTTACTGCTCATGTTGGATTGTTTCTGTTCATATCGAATGGATGATGTTCATGTTGGATGGCTACTCTTTACCTTGTATTTGCCATGTTGGAAGGCTACTGGTCTTGTTGAATGACTGCTGTTTGTGTTCAACGGGTGCAGTTTGTATTGGATTGGTACCTTTCATGTTGAATGCTTACTTGTTATTGTTGATGGGTACTTTCATATGGGATGGGTACTTTTATGTTGGATTGGTACGGTTATTGTTGAATAGATGTTGTTCATGTTGGTTAATAACTGTCCATGTTAGATGGTTAATGTATATGTTGAATGGTTCTTGTCTATGCCAGACGGTTTATGTGTATGATGAATGGTTCAAGTGCATGTTGCATTGTTAGTCTGTGGTGAATAGCTTTTGCCCATCTTTAATGGCAAATGACGATTTTGCAAGGGCAGTTTGCATGTTGAATGATCAATGTACACTTTAGATGGCTTATGTTCGTGTTGGATGTGTGTTTATCATGAGTGACGATGACTACTGTTGATGAGGGATGTGCTTATTGGATAGTTACTGTGTATGATGTATGGAAACTGTCCATTGCTACCGATGAAGGCAGATGACTACTCTCCATGTTTGAAATCTGCTAAACATGTTTGATTTGAACTGACCATGTTTGGTGACTATTGGCCATGTTGTATGGCTAGTGTTATGTTTGATGGTTTATGTCCATGATTGATTGTACCTGTTCAATGTGATAGCTTCACCCCATGATTGATGGCTCCTGATCATGGTCGATGCCTACAGGGCATGTTGCTTGTTACTTGTCCATGTTGAAGGGCTACTAGTCATTTTCTATGACTACTGTTCATGTTGGATGATTTCTGCTCATGTTGGATGACTACTGGCCATGTTGGATGGTTATTATTTATGTTGGTTGGTTATTGTTTATTCTAAGATGGCTACTCTCCATTTTGGATGGTTATTATTAATGTTGATGACCACTGGTCTTGTTGGATGATTACTGTTTATGTTGGATGACTTTTGGCCATGTTGGATGGTAATTGTTCATTTTAGATAGCTTCTGGACATGGTGGGTGGTTTTTATTTATATTGGTTAGTAACTGGCCATATTGGATGGTTATTGTTCATTTTGGGTGGCTTCTGGCCATGTTGGATGGATATTGTTTATTTTTGATGGCTTCTGGCCATGTTGTACGAGTATTGTTCATTTTGGATGTTTTTGGCCATGCTGGATTATTAATGCTTTTTGATTGGCTACCGGCCCAAGGCTACCATGTTGTTGGTTATTGTTGATGTTGGATAGCTAATGGTTATGTTAGAGGGTTACTGTTCATAGCTGTTTAAGCAAAAATCTTAAATCGAAGGTTACACTAATTTTATTAGATATCGTCTAAATCACGACTTTTTTTTAAAATAAAAGATTACATAATTTTGTATTGAGATGTTAAACAACATGGCAAATTTAATTTAATTTTGTCTTTGCTGCTCCTCCTATTTCACACGTATACCATGTCCAAGCAATCTTTATGTGGAACCACTGGAAGTCCAGAATGCACACACCCGTTTTTGGTCGCGTTCAGCTGGAATCCCCATTCCGTATCGCACACACAGTACTTAAGATTGCATGGATAATTAGGATTTCCATTTGCTATTCCACAACAATCAGCACTCCTACATTTGATGCCAATATCCCTCAGACACGCGTTCGCATTTCCCATAGGCTCACATACTATATCGGGTGGAACTGCAATACAAGAATAATGTACACTTTATATAATGGATTCGTCACCAGTCCTCATAATATGCACAATAGAGTTAACGAGTTCATGAAATGTGTTAGTAAACGAACTGTTGGCGAAGTCACAAAAATATTTCCTAGTGGAGTTCAATTATATTTTTAGTAAATGATGATGATTGTCAGATTATTTCATCAAATCAAACAGACCAATATGTTTCACTTTTGCTGATAATGAGCAGAATACCAAAACATGACAAAGCAATTTTATTTACCGAACCACAATGCAATCCAGAAAAATCGTACAAGAACAAAAAAATAAAATAAAATAAATATATGTACATATATATTCCGTTTATGAGTAGAATCGATACTAAGATGATATCCAGAAATGATCTTAACAATAACACTATACTTTGAACGAGTTTTCTTTCGTTTTAATGGTAAAGTCATACCCGTTTAGAATTTGTCTTTTCCTGTTTAAATATTGTGTGAAAATAAGTGGAAATATATTTTATTATCTTCAGATTTGAGAAGAATTTTAAAATTCAAATAAATCTTAATCATATATTTTTTTATAAATCAACGTTTGACGACCTTGAAAAAAATATATTTTTTCAATAATTGTTTGGTAAGTTTTTATGTTGGACGGAAACTAACTGTTCATGTCAGGTAATTACAGTTCAGGTTGCATGGATACTTTTCATGTTAGGTAAGACTTTTTTATTTAACACATACTGTGGAAAAATTTATTACATCATGGTTGAATGTTACTCTTCATGATGGAGGGCTACTGTCCATGGGTGATTGTTACTGTTCATGATGGATGGTTACTGTCCATGATGGATTGTGACTCTTCATGTTGGAGGGCTGCTGTTCATGGTTGATTGTTACTGTTCATGTTGAAGGGCTACTGTCCATGGTTGATTGTTACTGTTAATGATGGATGGTAACTGTCGTGATGGATTGTTACTCTTCATGTTGGAGGCCTACTGTCCATGGTTGATTGTAAATGTTCATGAGGGATGGTTACTCTTTATGTTGGAGGGCTACTGTCCATGGTTGATTGTTACTCTTCATGTTGGAAGGCTACTGTCCTTGGTTGATTGTTACTGTTCATGAAGGATGGTTACTGTCCATGGTGGATTGTTACTCATCATGATGGATAATTAATGCCATGGTTAATTGTTACTCTTCATGTTGGATTGCAATTGTCCATGGTGGATGGTTACTGTCCATGATGAATTGTTACTGTCCATGGTTGATTGTTACTGTTTATGATGGATGGTTACTGTCAATGATGGATAGTTTCTGTTCATGATGATGGTTACTGTCCATGGTTGATTGTTACTCTTCATGATGGATGGTTGCTGTCCATGGTGGGTTTTTACTGTCCATGATGGATGGTTACTGTTCATGATGGATTGTTACTGTCCATGGTTGATTGTTACTGTCCATGATTGATGGTTACTTTCCATGGTTGATTGTTACTCTTCATAATGGATGGTTACTGTCCATTGTGGATTGTTACTCTTCAAGATAGATGGTAACTGTCCATGGTTGATTGTAACTTTTCATGATGGATGGTTATTGTCCATGATGGATTGTTACTCTTCATGATAGAGGGTTACTGTCTTTGGTTTATTGTTACTCTTCTTAATGGATGTTTACTGTCCTTGTTGGATTGTTACTCTTCAAGATAGATGGTAACTGTCCATGGTTGATTCTAACTGTTCATGATGGATAGCTACTGTCCATGATGGATTGTTACTCCTCAAGTTAGATGGTTAATGCCATGGTGGATTGTTACTCTTCATGGTGGATGGTTATTATCCATGGTGAATTGTTACTCTTCATGATGGATGGTTACTGTCCATGATGGATTGTTACTCTTCATGTTAGATGGTTAATGCCATGGTGGATTGTTACTCTTCATGGTGGATGGTTATTATCCATGGTGAATTGTTACTCTTCATGATGAATAGTTACTGTCCATGGTGGATTGTTACTCTTCATGATAGATTGTTACTGTCCATTGTTGATTGTAACTCTTCATGATGGATGGTTAATGCCATGGTGGATTGTTACTCTTCATGATGGATGGTTAATGCCATGGTGGATTGTTACTCTTCATGATGGATGGTTTATGCCATGGTTGATTGTTACTCTTTATGATGGATGGTTAATGCCATGGTGGATTGTTACTCTTCATGATGGATTGTTACTGTCTATGATGAATTGTCAATGTCCATGAGGGATTGTTACTGTGCATTTTAGATGGTTAATGCCATTGTGGATTGTTACTATTCATGATGGATTGTTACTGTCAATGATGGATTGTTACTGTCCATGGTTAATTGTAACTGTTCATGATGGATGGTTACTGTCCATGGTGGATTGTTACTGTCCAAGGTGGATTGTTACTCTTCATGATTGAGGGTTACTGTCCATGGTTGATTGTTACTCTTCATGATGGATGGTTACTGTCCATGGTAGATTGTTACTCTTCATGATGGATGGTTACTGTCCATTGTTGATTGTTACTCTTCATGATGGATGGTTACTGTCCATTGTGGATTGTTACTCTTCATGATGGATGGTAAATGCCATGGTGGATTGTTACTCTTCATGATGGATGGTTACTGTCCATTGTTGATTGTTACTCTTCATGATGGATGGTCACTGTCCATTGTGGATTGTTACTCTTCATGATGGATGGTCACTGTCCATTGTGGATTGTTACTCTTCATGATGGATGGTCACTGTCCATTGTGGATTGTTACTCTTCATGATGGATGGTTACTGTCCATTGTGGGTTGTTACTCTTCATGGTGGATGGTTACTGTCCATTGTGGATTGTTACTCTGCATGATGGATGGTTACTGTCCATTGTGGATTGTTACTCTGCATGATGGATGGTTACTGTCCATTGTGGATTGTTACTCTTCATGATGGATGGTTACTGTCCATTGTGGATTGTTACTCTTCATGATGGATGGTTAGTGTCCATTGTGGATTGTTACTCTTCATGATGGATGGTTACTGTCCATTGTGGATTGTTACTCTTCATGATGGATGGTTACTGTCCATTGTGGATTGTTACTCTTCATGATGGATGGTTACTGTCCATGGTGGATTGTTACTCTTCATGATGGATGGTTACTGTCCATTGTGGATTGTTACTCTTCATGATGGATGGTTACTGTCCATGGTGGATTGTTACTCTTCATGATGGATGGTTACTGTCCATGGTGGATTGTTACTGTCCATGATGGATGGTCACTGTCCATTGTGGATTGTTACTCTTCATGATGGATGGTTACTGTCCATTGTTGATTGTTACTCTTCATGATGGATGGTCATTGTCCATTGTGGATTGTTACTCTTCATGGTGGATGGTTACTGTCCATTTTGGATTGTTACTCTTCATGATGGATGGTTACTGTCCATTGTGGATTGTTACTCTTCATGATGGATGGTCACTGTCCATTGTGGATTGTTACTCTTCATGACGGATGGTTACTGTCCATTGTTGATTGTTACTCTTCATTATGGATGGTCACTGTCCATTGTGGATTGTTACTATTCATGGTGGATGGTTACTGTCCATTGTGGATTGTTACTCTTCATGATGGATGGTTACTGTCCATTGTGGATTGTTACTCTTCATGATGGATGGTTACTGTCCATTGTGGATTGTTACTGTTCATGATGGATGGTTACTGTCCATTGTGGATTGTTACTCTGCATGATAGATGGTCACTGTCCATTGTGGATTGTTACTCTTCATGATGGATGGTTACTGTCCATTGTGGAGTGTTACTCTTCATGATGGATGGTCACTGTCCATGGTGGATTGTTACTCTTCATGATGGATGGTTACTGTCCATTGTGGATTGTTACTCTTCATGATGGATGGTCACTGTCCATTGTGGATTGTTACTCTGCATGATAGATGGTCACTGTCCATGGTGGATTGTTACTCTTCATGATGGATGGTCACTGTCCATTGTGGATTGTTACTCTTCATGATGGATGGTTACTGTCCATGGTGGATTGTTACTCTTCATGATGGATGGTTACTCTCCATTGTGGATTGTTACTCTTCATGATGGATGGTCACTGTCCATTGTGGATTGTTACTGTTCATGATGGATGGTTACTGTCCATTGTGGATTGTTGCTCTTCATGATGGATGGTTACTGTCCATTGTGGATTGTTACTCTTCATGATGGATGGTTACTCTCCATGGTGGATTGTTACTGTCCATGATGGATGGTCACTGTCCATTGTGGGTTGTTACTCTTCATGATAGAGGGTTACTGTCCATTGTGGATTGTTACTCTGCATGATGGATGGTTACTGTCCATTGTGGATTGTTACTCTGCATGATGGATGGTTAATGTCCATTGTGGATTGTTACTCTGCATGATGGATGGTCACTGTCCATTGTGGATTGTTACTCTGCATGATTGATGGTTACTGTCCATGGTGGATTGTAACCCTTCATGATGTATTGTTACTGTCCTTGGTTGATTGTTACTCTTCAACGGCAAATGCATGGCATGTACTTAAAATATTCTTCTCCCGGGCAAGCACATCCAACAACCGGTACACCTTAACTTATACATCCCATTGCAATATACGACGACGTTAAGTTACCGCACCATTTTCTTGACACGCATATATAACAAATTACATAATGGTTCTTTTGAAAAAGAGGCTACCCAAGAAATCTAATTATTATATATGCGGACCAATTCTACGAAAACCTCGATGAAGAGATTAAAATAGATGTAGTCCTTTTCCAGAAAAGGCTTCGAGGCAGACCTTTTAATAGATGCCGTCTATTTTAAAGAAGACATCAAAAGGAATTAACAACAGATGTAATCCATTTACACGGAGGACAGACAAACACTATATTAAGAAAAGAATATGCCGTCTTATTCAATGTACTGATTTGAACAGAAACAGAGTAAGTACACCACACGTCTGCATATTTTTAAGTACTATTTGGAGCTAAAACGTTGGTTATTTATGGAAAAGTCATGCTCAACTTACAACATATGCCGTTTGTTTCAACGTAGGGGAAGGAGCAGATACAGACCGGATTGCCATCCCCGTCGATGGCATTTCCACACTCAGCCCGGCTAGTTTTATTTGTGCATGGGTCGGAATCATCATCATCGTCGCAAGGCCCACCGAGGTCATCGCCCACTAAGGAATACACATGTGTGCCTATTTAACGTTTGTTGTATGTTTCAACGAGGACTTATATTTGAATATATCAATGTATACACCAGTTTTATATGATCGAAAAAGGGGTGTATTTAATACTCATTTTAAATGAAAACTAAAGCTAATCCTGGATGTGATAAATACACCCACTACACCACCTTCTTGTAACACTCAAAATCACTGGTGTTGATGCATGGTCATTAAATGCCATATGTCGTTAAAAGGCATCAATTAAGATAATGGTCCTACTAATAGAAACAATGACAGTAGCATTAGTGAAAATTGGGCATGTTTTTTGTATGCTTAGTTTTAAAAAGCATTGCGATTTGACCAAACGCAAACTGATGTCCCATTGGTACAGTTGATCTCAATACAGCCACCGTTATGGTTCCTTTGCACTGCACTTCTCTTTTTATGGAGATTAACAAAGAGCAAAATGTTATAACTCCGGAGCATAGCACGTCTTCTCAATGAGAAATATTTGTATATTTCGCACAGCAATTGCCATTAACAGAGTCAACATGTGTATGAATGTTGAAGTAAAACCCATAAATGTATATAATAGACAAAATTGATTTGTCCTGATGTCTCAAGACAGGCGGACGGACATACGGACGGACGGAATAAGGTGATTCATAAATAACACACACCACTATGTGGTTGTCGTATAATTTGTGATTTTTTTCAAAATCAAAAGACTAACTGATGTGTTTTAATTAAATGTAGGCGCAATATGTAATAAGACCCTTTGGTTAAACTGAAAGATATAAGTCAAGCCCACTTTTTACATTTGAAATTGACAGTGGTTGAGCATCTCCCTATAATTAATGAGACCAATCTAAAGATGACTTTGGATCGAAGTGATTGTATAAGACCGTTTTAACTAATTGGCCAATAAATGATGTAATCAATGTGTCGTATGGAAGAATATTGATAAGTTTTAAATGAAATATGTTGCGCCCATGACCATCGCAAAGGTAACGCTCTTTCGAGGTAAATGATAATTTCTAAGCAAATGCGTTCCTAAAAGTTATTTCGATTTTTTAACACTTGACCCAATTATCGAAATTAGGCCCCTTCATCCTCAGGCTCAACACAAGAAGACATGAGGCGTTCAGCGTCCCGAACCACGCCGCTTAAATTGTTATTTTAAAATTGTTATGAGAATATTTTGGGAAAATGATATACATATAATTACCCGAATTCTGCAATTTAAGACTAATATTCGATTTTGTCTTATCATCAAACATTCCACATCCAATTTTAAGCGTATTAGTTTAAGTTTCGGGATTTGGGTGTTATGGGGGGCCAGTCTCAATTTCTCCAAAAACCCTATGATCACATCCCAGATCCTCCCTTTTGGATCTAATCTTTTGGTATGTAGTCGAAGTTTTCAACATAAAATTGCAAAGCCTACTGTATAGCTCAAATTGTGATACATAGTGATCAGCATAAGTCATAAAACTCTCACAGCCCTTGTGTTCGTCCTCGTCATATTGGAGATTCTCATCCTCACAATCGCATAATTATGCCATTCCTGCACGTGAGATCGTCATGGCAACAACCGTCAGGATGATGCATGCAGTCGTCTCCGGGACCACGTTCCACTGTAATAATAACGTAAAAGGATTTTTACCCTAATGAACTTCGAATATATAATATATGCTAGACAAATCTAACAGTCACTACATATATACCTATGACAACTGCATCGCACTTAACACTTACATATCTTAAGTGTATGTTCTGTCGAGGAAATGTGTAGAGGGGCAATAACACAACGAATTGACAAAAACACATATTATAGCAGCTTTGATCATCTTTTCGCGTTCAAATATCGATGTATGTGCTATAGACGTTCTGTTGGTTAATGCAAATTTAAAGAAATAATAACATTTTGTTAAATGTGTTTCAAGTCATTTCGACATCAATAAAAAAAACTATTTGCATAAAATTATAGATATAAAATAATACGAATAAGGCGACAAAATTCGAAGTTTTCTCAATAAAGTACTCTTCATTTATATACTATTTTCAAATTAGTATCTAAATCGCGTGTACTCACCACAACCGTTTCCGGGCACACAAACCTCACATCCAGTACATCCAGGAACGCATGACCCATTAACGCACTCCTCGCACTTGCCACATGGGCAGCTATCTCCATCGGCGCATGAACACTCTATTGGATAAAAGATGAGTAAAGAGGAAACGGTTTAAAATCAAAAAGGTGTTCACAAAATATGAATACCGAGGCAGGGTAATGGCTATCTAAATAAATGCAACACTCGACCGGCATCTCAAGGTTTATAAATCTTTGAATAACATTTATACATGCTTAATTCACCTAACCAGCATGTATAAAACAAACACAACATCATTTAATTAATTCTACAATTCAAGCATTTGATACTTGCATTTTGAGGTATGGGACGGTATTAGGGTAATATCCCATACATAAAGTTTTCTGTACCCACACGTGGTAAGAGAATCAAGAAAGGTTTTATGGGAGGGTTTCGGATAAGGTTGTGCACATTACGGATCGAAACATGTCAAAGGGAAGAGAATGTAATTAAATTATGCAGATGGGAATCTAAACAGAGTGTGAGGCTGGTATTCGAAACAAGTCGTGAGGACGGAAATTGAAGAAAGGTTGGGAGGAAATCGATATTAACTTGTACGTTGCTAGTAAATATGTTATACTATACAGCCAGTAAATAAATAATTGCTTTATTGCATGATACGATTTATAGCGGCCGTTATTTTGGTAATTAAAGTTGTACTTGTAGGCTGAGGTATACCAGACAAGTAAGATTTGCACAGTGTTTTGTAACCATCATTACACATAATTGAATTAGGTTTATATATACTTTGCTGTAAAAACATGTTCTTGAATTTGAAATTCTGGCTGTCAATCGATTTAAAATTGGGTTTTCAACATTGGCAAAAGTCAATAATGTAGTCAGTATTTCATCTCTTTGTTTGTGTATTTATCAGAATCAATCTAAATTATACTGATTTTTTTTTAAATTTCCGATTTTCGTTGGCCCACACATGCAAACACCGAGTATGATTTACCTTTCACTATTGACATGAGTTAAACAATAAAGCTTTGTATGAAAAATATACTATCCGGAAAATATTATATTGAACATTTTTTGAGGGGGGGGGGGGGGCATTCATCAGAATCAATCGACGTAAATTAGATGAGCAGACAATTAATATCCTTGATTGTCTCTGATCAACAAAGAAATGCAAACTCCAGAAATCAATTATATTGGTTTTGATTATATTGATTTTGGATGCATCAAGTTTGATAGTTTTATTGCTCCTTATTCTGTCGAGGACAAATAATGTCTGTTAAATCATCAACATCTTATTTATATATCATGAAATTAGCGTATATATTTATGTTTGCAACAAACATTTCGTTAGGCATTTCATTGTCACAGCTTTTTTCGCCATTTAATTAAAACTAACCATTCGTATCACAATAACAGATTTCCACACCTCAATAGCGCGTAAGGAAACACTTAACTCACATTGTCCGCATTGAAAGATTCCGTTCTTGACAAACGTGTACAGTGGCTCACAAACACAGATGTTGAAACAGCCGAACTCCACACAGATAGCATGCGGATCGTAGCAGCTTCCGCAACCGGAGCAATCGCCATCAACATGGGAAGCTTGAGGAAGAAACGCATATCAGCATATTGGTTTAGTTGATATATTTTATTTCAATTGTATTATTAAGACAGCAGTTAAATGCTGATAATGATGATTGCGTCTATTCTCTTTGTCGAAACACAATTAAAATTGTGTTTTTTTACAGTAAAAGTGAAAATGTGTTTAAAACTGATTGGACTGGAAAGACATACCATATTGCTATGTTCACCAGTTCATGGATATCATTTGATTGTCATATGTTATTTGTATGCTGATCTTGTTATGTATTGTTACTTTTTGTTATCTATATAATCTCAGTTATCATGGAGATCTCCACCGAAATGCAGAAAGAATGTAGCATGAAATAGACGGGTACTAAAATATCAAAAAACAAGCCAAGATGTACGAATATTCTTAAGTTTTATTTACTTAAATCTAAACACATTTAACCACAGAAACGCATAACATGATTCAAATTTGTGTATGTTTCTTATATTTTTTTATATATTCATAAAATACGTTCATGTAACTTGATTCAAAAGGCAACAATGCTTCACATCGTTATACCGAATATTCCTCAAGCATTGTTTAGGAAACAAACATACGTTTATGATCATGTTCTCCATTGCCACCGCCAGCGTCGCCACCGTCGTCTTTGCCCGTCCCGCCGCCATCACTGTCATCGTCTTGCAAAAGAGGACGTGGATAGACCGACATTTCAGTAAGTGAAAACACGGATGCATCATTTTTCATGTAATTGTTGGCAACATTAAATGAGGCACACGAACTAAATATTAAAAACTTTATCTGAAATATTAAATATGTATTACAGAAAGCTACTGAAATTAAATATTTTAGCTTGATACCATTAATATAAGGCTTGTTCGGTGAGCTAGAGTGCCAAATCCTGTTAATCTGAAACTACGTATATTTCCTTCTCTGCTACTGCTGCTGCTGGTAATACTGCTGCTGCTGTCGTCACTACTTAAAATATTGCTGTAGAGATTGCAATGTGGATCAGTATCGGTGCTCTGCTTACCTTCGATACTGCTGCTGCTGCTGCTGCTGCTGCTACTGCTGCTGCTGCTTTCACTTATTAAGTCCGTGAGACTGATGCTGATACGGCCTCCCGGTGAAGAAGGCGATGAGGACGAGGATGAAGAGCCCAGGTCAAAGACATTTAGGCCATTGACGTGCAACAACTGCACGACCAAGCAAGCCATCTGTAAATAAAGAACCATAACCTATGTGTATATCTATGAAATAACGGTCATATAATCATCACTAGTTCTCAAGAGTTGGTGGGAGTCTTATGCAGATTAATTCAAACATGATGACGGAGTGGTGTTATCAGATGCGAAGCCCGAGGTTTATAACACTTCCTCAGGTATATTAATTACCATATCGACAGAAACTTAAATGCAACAATTGTTTTATTATAACCTTTACAGTATAATTATTTGATAATAATAATGCATAACCTAAACCTAGATCAAATTTACAAGACAATATCAAAGATTTTAACAATTTTAGCTTGAAAGTAGGTGTTTATAAGTGTAATAATATTTTGTGATTTATACGTCACATTACGATTAACACTACACGGACTTGTTGGTTAACAAAAAACGGACTTGTCGCCTAGTAGATTTCGTCTTCGATAACAGGAGTATACGTTAATCAGTGTGTATCTGTTATAACCGTGTTTGTCATCCAAGTGCGAAAGTCGAAATAAAAAACTCATTTAAGTTGAGCTCGTATATTAGCCAAAATATTGGGTTGCAAATATTGTTTGATCGCAATTGATTTTACGAAATAAACATCCAAATATAACGCTTTGCCTGTATTAGTGTACAAAAAGACATCCAAAATATTGTAGAAATAAACATTTACACAAGTTTAAAATAATATTATACATTCACAACAGTGTAAAAAACACATTCAAGACAGTTTATGGATTAACATTCACGATCGTGTAAAAATAAGCATTCAAGAACGTATGCAAATAAACATACAAGACCGTCTACAAATAAACATGCACAAGAGTGTAAAATAAACATTCACAACAGTGTACAGATAAACATTCATGACGGTTTAAAAATGTGTAAAAAAAAGGTTTCACGAACGATAACAAATAACCATTCAAGAGCGTATGCAAATAAATATTTCCAACAGTCTACAAATCAACATGCACAATAGTGTACCAATTGACATTCACAAAAGTGTACAAGTACACATTCACAACAGTATCCAGATAAACAATGTCGAAAGTGTACAAATAAACATTTCCGACATGTACAAATAAACAGTCACAACGGTGTACAAATATACAGTCACGAACGTGTAAAAACACATTCATGACAGTCTACAAATAAATTTTACCTAGAGTGTACAAGTACACATTCATAACAGTGTACACATGCACACTCACGAAAGTGTACAAATAAACATTTACGACATGTACAAATAAACAGTCACGACGGTGTTAAAACACATTAATGACAGTCTACAAATTTTACCGATAGTGTACAAATAAACATTTACGCTAGTTTACAAATAAAAATTAACGAATTTGTACAAATAAACATTGGTTGATTTCAAGATAATGTTCTTATAAACATTGACGACAGTGTTCAAATTAACATTTACGATTGTGTACAAATAAACATTCACGAAATTATACAAATAAACATTCACGATAATGTGCAAATAAACATTCATGACAGTATACAAATAAACATTCACGAAAATATACAAATAAACATTCACGATGATGTACAAATTTATATTCATGACAGTGTACAAATAAATATTCACGAAAGATTATATATGATATTTGTTATAATAATGATTCATCAAAAACAAAAATATACTCAAACATGGTATTCTTATCGCAAAACATGCAGTATTTTCATTCTTAAAAGGATTGGAAATCGAGAGTTTGAAGTTAAAACCAAATGTTCTAAGTAAGTCAGCATGAAAAAAGCATTTATAATCATGTCGCATTCAATCCTTAAGATTTTAACAATAAGGAAAACCTTAAAAAATATTTAAATTACCAAATATAGCTTCATCTCTGAAATATCCGTCGTATTCACAAATTATGAATAACTAAAGTGTGCTTGTATGCATGTTAAATATAATGTTAAGCTGTATATTTATGGAAAGAGAAATTCACTCGAAAAAAAACGATCAATGAAAACAGCTTCAGCTTTCGACAGCGCATGATGCAATGAACATTAGTCATTAAAAACAGCATATTGACTGTTATCACAATACTTGTGTGGGCATTTTATGCTAATGTAATTTATACTATACCGAATATTTATGAATATTTGAACACCAGCTGCAAAGGAGACAGAGAACAACCGCAATGCACCTAAGCATTATAACATTAAAATCTAGAATAAAATAAAATAAGTGATACTCAGATTGTAATACCAAGACTGATTCTGGTATTTAAAAGTCCAAATAATTAAATCCACATGCAATCAAACTATATTAACCACATTAAAATCAACAACCTTTTCAAAATAAATCACTCAAAATAGTTAAAAGATATCACCAAAGAAAAAAACCCGAATAGATCCAACATTTAACAAATGTTCTAGCACATGTACGTTTATAGAAAATTTCATCCTACTCAAAGACGAATGGTCAGAGCAGTTTGCCTGTATTTACCAAATAAGAATGTTAAAAGTACAATAATCCTTCAGTTGTTTTAAGAATTCCATAACAATTGTGTTAATTCTAAAACATAAACTCAATAGAAAATTATACAAATATAACATTTTAAACAAATACTGGTAAAATATCTACGGGGAAAAATACGTTCCTTGGATAAATTAAGGTCACCTTACAATTAAACTGAATTATTAAACACAAGTACCGACATAAAAAAACTTTTACATGTAACATAGTCAAATTGACCATCGAAGAGTTGTCCATGGCAGTTTTGTCGACCATTGCAGTCAGGTCGACAATGAGAGTTTCGTCGACCACTGCAGTCATGTTGTCCATGGCAGTTAATTTGACCACAGCAGTCATATTGTCCATGGCTGTGATGTTGCCAACCACAGTAAGGTTGTCACTGGCAGTTAAGTTGACCACCGCAGTCTGGTTGTCCATGGCAGTTATGTTGACCATTGCAGGCAGGTTGTCTATTGCAGTTATGTGGACCATTGTAGTCAGAGTTGTCCATGGCAGTTATGTTGACAACCGCAGTCAGGTGAGCCATGGCAGTTATGTCGACCATTGCAGTCAGGTTGTCCATGGCAGTTATGTTGACAACCGCAGTCAGGTGAGCCATGGCAGTTATGTTGACCATTGCAGTCAGGATGTCCATGGCAGCTATGTTGACAACCGCAGTCAGGTGAGCCATGGCAGTTATGTCGATCATTGCAGTCAGGTTGTCAATGGCAGCTATGTTGACAACCGCAGTCAGGTGAGCAATGACAGTTATATCGACCATTGCAGTCATGTTGTCCATGGCAGTTATGTTGACAACCGCAGTTAGGTGAGCCATGGCAGTTATGTCGATCATTGCAGTCAGGTTGTCCATGGCAGTTATGTTGACAACCGCAGTCAGGTGAGCCATGGCAGTTATGTCGACCATTGCAGTCAGGTTTCCATGGCAGTTATGTTGACAACCGCAGTCAGGTTGTCCATGGCAGTTATGTTGACCATTGCAGTCAGGATGTCCATGGCAGTTATGTTGACAACCGCAGTCAGGTGAGCCATGGCAGTTATGTCGACCATTGCAGACAGGTTGTCCATGGCAGTTATGTTGACAACCGCAGTCAGGTGATCCATGGCAGTTATGTCGACCATTGCAGTCAGGTTTCCATGGCAGTTATGTTGACAACCGCAGTCAGGTGAGCCATGACAGTTATGTTGACCATTGCAGTCAGGTTGTCCATGGCAGTTATGTTGACAACCGCAGTCAGGTGAGCCATGGCAGTTTTGTTGACCATTGCAGTCAGGTGAGCCATGGCAGTTTTGTTGACCATTGCAGTCAGGTGAGCCATGACAGTTATGTTGACCATTGCAGTCAGGTTGTCCATGGCAGTTATGTTGACAACCGCAGTCAGGTGAGCCATGGCAGTTTTGTTGACCATTGCAGTCAGGTGAGCCATGGCAGTTATGTTGACAACCATAGTCAGCTTGTCCATGGCAGTTATGTCGACCATTGCAGTCAGGCTGTCCATTGTAGTTTTGTTGACCACTGGAGTCAGGTTGTCCATTGCAGTTATGTTGACCACTGGAGTCAGGTTGTCCATTGCAGTTATGTTGACCACTGGAGTCAGGTTGTCCATTGCAGTTATGTTGACCACTGGAGTCAGGTTGTCCATTGCAGTTATGTTGACCACTGGAGTCAGGTTGTCCATTGCAGTTATGTTGACCACTGGAGTCAGGTTGTCCATTGCAGTTATGTTGACCACTGGAGTCAGGTTGTCCATGACTGCTATGTTGTCCATTGGAGTCAGGTTGTACATGACTGTTATCTTGTCCACTGGAGTCAGGTTGTCTATGACAGTTATGTGGACCACTGGAGTAAAGTTGTCTATTGCAATTGTGTTGACTACTGGATGCAGGTTGTCTTTGGCAGTTTTGTTGACCAATTAAGTTAGGTTGTCCATGACAGTTATGTTGACCGCTGCAGTCAAGTTGTCCATGGCAGTTAAGTTGAATACTAGAGTCAGGTTGTCCATAGCAGTCAGGTTGTGCGTGGCAGTTATGTTGACCACGTGAGTCAGGTTGTCCAAGGCAGCTATGTTGTCCACTGAAGTCAGGTTGTCCATTGCAGTTATGTTGACTACTGGAATCAGGTTGTCCATTTCTGTTATGTTAAGTTGACAATTGCAATCAGGTCGACCATGTGGGTCAGTTTCTCCATAGCTCAGTGTGGCTCAGTTTGAATGAATTAAGATTGACTTAAATAGCCAGGTTAATTAATGGATACAGATTGACTATTGAAGTAAGCTTGACCATTGGGGCAGCGAGACCATTGGAGTCACGTCGACAATTGGATTCATGGTGACCATTGGAGCCAAGTTGACTACTGCAATCAGGTTGAGATTTAAGAGTCACATTGGAGTCAGACTGACCAAATCAGTAGTGGTGGCAATTAAAGTGATGCTGACCATCGGAGCTGTGGTGGCAATTGGATTGAGGTTAATCATGGCATGCAGGGTGACCGTTGGAATAACGTCGACAATTTGGCCATTCAATGTGACAATTGGAATTAAGTCAGGTTACGAATTGTGGGCCACTGATGTCAATGAGACCGTTGGAGTCAGGTTGAACAGATAAGTCAGGTTGACCGTAGAAACTAAGGTGACCAATAAAAGAAGAATACTGGAGTCAAATTGACCTTTATGAATCAAATTTACCATTAGGATTCGGACTGACCATGGTAGTTGGGGAGGAAATTGGAGTCAGGTTGACCATATGAGTCGAGGTTGCATTTTGAGTCAGACAGAGGATAAACATCGGGTTGGCAATTTGAGTAAGGTTGACCAGATGCGTCGAGTCAGAATTGGAGTCAGAAATACCATATTAGTTGAGGTTGCAATATGAGTCAGACAGACCATGGAAATCGGGTTGGCACTTGAAGTCATGTTGACCATATGCGTGGAGGTTGCAATTTGAGACAGACCATAGAAATCGGGGTGGCAATTGAAGTCAGATTGACCATAAGAGTCAAAGATATCAGTGTGACTAATGGAATCAGGTCGACCACTGAAATCAAGGTTACCGTGGAGTGTGGTTGTCTAAAGGATTCATGCTGAGTGTTGTAGTCTGGTTGATCGTTGGTGTCCGATGGAGCATTATCTTACCCCATTATTACGTACGTACCTAATGATAAATTAGTTTTGCCCAAATCAAGACCAATTTTGAAATGTGTCTTGTGTATGATTGAATAGAAAAGGCAACGCATGTTTGTACTAATAAAACTGTTATATAGCAAAACAACTACAAATAAAAACAACGAAGTAAAATTGCTTCTTTAGATTTTTACTCATGTATATTGGTTTGACCCTAGAAATATTTAGTCCATGGAATAAAGATGTTAATGAACATAAAGCAATTAAATATGTTTATGAAACGACAAACTCATTTATAAGTTTGAATCAAGCCATGCTGTTATTAAGTTTGCGACAAAAATGACTTAAGAATTTTCGTGATTTTGTATGCTTTTTTGGACTGACCTTATTTTTCCTTATACAAACTAGGTAAAAAAAGAGAATGTTGATATTTTGAACAGTGTGAATTACAATCAAAAATGCAAGTAACAACTAGATTAAGGTATACAACTTCCACGCCTGGTGACCAAATATAAATTTTGTATACAATCTAAGGCTACTGCTAGCGTTACATTAAGTTAAGTACACGTTTAAAACAACAGTATTAAACAAATATTGCGGTTAGATTTTTTTTATCATTTCAACTAAAATTGGACGTGAAAAGTTAAATTTTGTAATCATTCAAGACCAAAAACATTTTACGCTTCATATATTCTATGTTTACTTATAAAACCCTTTCATTGCTTAAATAATAATAAAGTCTCAAGGAAACACACATTAACAATAATCTATATCTGATATCTTAAGATATGCAGTGTTTTTGAACTTTAAATGAGTGATTAAGAATAATTTATCCTCTCAATAAAGCGCACTTTACAAAATGGAACCAAAGTGGTTGGACCGGATACATACACATGCAACGATGTGTAGCAACTTTAAAAAGGACTGACGTATACATTTACACTGAAATAATTTTAAGCCAAAGTGGACCATCTCTATAATGTAATGAATTCATTTGAGTTTGAATGAGGACGGCCACAAAAACATTCAATGTTATGGTCGTGTTTTAAAATCATTTTATCATTAAACTTTAGCCTAAAACGATATATGATGTAATAAACAAATTTTATACGAATTGTATTACCAGTCCTCCAATGTACAACCGCATTGTTCCATTAAGGACGCCTATTTAAGTGGGCTTCAATAACGGCTAAAGTGTATAATGTGTATAA